>NC_061098.1:57872261-57888815 GCF_015104395.2 Macrobrachium nipponense | reverse complement strand
CGGCTGATGATGATGGATGATGATGATATTGTATTATTATATCTATAATATATGTATAATGTATATATTATATTATATATATATATGTATATTTATATATATAGACATACATATATATATATGATTATATATATATCTATATAATGTATATGATAAATAAATATATATATATTATAATGTATATATATATATATAGTATATATATATAATATATATATAATATGGATATATCTATAATAATATATATCTATCTATATATATATATATATATATATATTATTATATATTCTATTATAATATATATAATATAGTATAATAATAATATTACGTATTATAATATATTGTATATATATTGTTTCTATATAGTTATATATATTATAGTATATATATATATATATATATATCATATATATAATTATCTATATATTATATATATTTATATATATGTAATATATTAAGTATATAATATATATATTATCTAATATAATAAGTGAATATTATATATAAATATATATATTTATATAGAATATTTATATTATTATTTTTAAAAATAATATATATAATAATTACTATATTATTATATATTAATATATTTAATTTATGTATATATGTATATATAATATATATCTATTATAGTATAATAATAAATAATGTATTATATAGTATATATATATATGTATATATAATATTACGATTTACGTTATATACATACATATATATATATATATATATATATATATATGTATATTATATATATATATATATATATATTATATATTATATATAATATATATATTAATACATACATACATACATATAATATAATAATAATAATATGTATATATTATATATATATATAGTATTATATATTATATATATTATGTATATATATATATGTGCAAATGAACCCATGGAACGTATCTTAAAGAAATAGATCTAGACTAAGTCACCATGGACCGAACCCCGGTCTTGCAAGTGAGAGTCCAAGGCATTAGCAACAGTGTTCCGTCACGTGATGAATCAGGAAATCATGTGGTGGAAGACGTTCCAATGTGTTCATTTCTACCATATCTCACAGTGGAAAAGGGGAAAGTAAAATAAAATTTTTAGCAATCGAGCGCTGATGGTGAAATTCGCCTGTTTGTTTGGATCCCCTTGACCTGTCCGGGTAAAGCTTCAGGTACGTAATACTAAGGTTCCAACCCTTTTCCTTTTATGACCATCTGCGTCGAATTGCTGATGTTGTGGACTCTCACTTGAAAGGGGTGGTTCGGCTTCATGTCATGGTAACCAGTAGAGTTATTCCCAAAGATGAACGGAGGATAAACGACCAGTGTAATAATACGGTTGAGAGAGCTCCGGGATTTTCGTTTGCACTCATCATAACATAAGCTGGAGTAATTCCAAGCTGTTTCAACAATTAATTGCTGATATAAAAAATGAAAAATATCGGAAACTACCATTTTTAATCAAGGAGGAAATACGAGTCGAATTCATGGTTTCTGTGTTATCGTGTAACTATGGTTTATATTTTTTAAAGCTACATATGCAAATATTTTCAAAACCATCACATATGTACAAGTTAAATCCATAAAACTTCAAGTTCTTCATTTATGAATTAATTGAGATTGATTATGTCTTTGTTACCATATCTTTCTTTTCGATATGATTATCGTTTAAAAGTATTGTTATAAATTTCTCTGTCAATAAGATTTACGACAACGAATATCTTAGAGGTAAACAATTGCAAAGATTATTTAGTGCCATAAACTGATTCTGAGGCCTACAACTGTTATCAGTTATTTGCAGCGATTCACTGACACGCTTGGAAAATTGTATACTGCTATCATATGAGGCAATCCTCCGCCATTCCTTTGCTGGATTCAGTGCCAGAAGGCAAAACTATACCACTTGATTCTTCAAGTTTCCGAACCAGGAGTTATTGTATGGCCACATAAACTAGTGTTCAGTGTAACCTCTGATACTAAAGGCTTATTTCATTACATTTTTTGACAGTAAATAGACAAAGCTGGTAAAAGTCACAAGTTCAATAGACAATCAAGTGTAATTTTCAGATTATATGGACTCGCCTTCCTACTGAACATCCAGGCCACAAAAATCCTTCTAATCAAACTGTTGGCTTCTTGGGACTCATTGTGGGCCAAATCTGGTCGCTCTAGATCCTCCAGGTCTGTTGCAAGGGCCTCACCACTACTTCTAGCGTCATTTAAAGATGCTTACTGCAATTTGCCAAACGTAATATTCCATTGGATGTCAAATTAATATGTTGGAATCAAAGAATGATAAAATTTTGAGGCATTATTTTAGAACTACGTTTTTTAAAATAAAAATGTCTAAATGTAGATAACTGAAGTCCTTTCTTTTCTTGCAGAATAAATCCCCGAAAGAAGATTCCAGATAACACTTGGAAACACATACAGTCAGTTTTACCTCATGACTTATACCTCACCAGAAACTGGATCAGAGTAACAAAAGAAATCCAGGCTGGCGGGATGTTGACTCTTCTTCTGTGAGTCTTCCAGAACAAAGGCGAACGAGAGAGATGTCCGGAAACTCCTGCGAAAGCGGAAGACCAACGCTAACTGAAGTCAGATATATTTCTTAGATTAAAGGCAATTCCTTGCGTCCGAAAGCCGATGGTAAAATTACAGTCTTCCTCAAGGACTCTGTGCGTCAGTGCGTAAATGTAGTACTCCCGCTATTGTTAATAAGATATCATTTTTAAGGAAAATACAGTTCCTTGCTTTTTAAAACCAAATGGTCAAGATATGTTTTCCTCGATGAATTTGTGATAAAATTCCTTGTCTAAAAGCAGATAATGAGGGGATACTTTTGCTCAATAAATACATGCGTTCGCGCGTAACTATGCAACTTTTGTTTTAATTAGCCATTAAAAATAAAAGTGATGATTAAAAAAAAAAAAAAAAAAAAAAAAAAAAAAAAAAAAAAAAACCATAGCTGCCAGCATTCGTGATAAGTGATGATGTATATATATATATATATATATTATATATAGTATATATATATATATATATATATATATATATATATATATATATTATATATAATATATATATATATATATATACATACACACACACACACAACACACACCACACACATATATATATATATTATATATATATATATATATATATATTATATATATATATATATATATATATTATATATATATATATATATATATATAACAAAATCATAAATACTGAACTGGTGAAAATATGATCAAATGTACTGAGTCATTATTAGAGAAATATATAAATGTTCATAATATAAATCATCATTGTCATCGCAAATGGCTTCTGTGAAATTCCGCCACTCGAGTCTTTTCTGTTCTCTCATTTCCGCATATCTCTACTCGTACCCACCAGCCTCTCTCGTTCTCCCTCCCCGAGGGAGGTCTGGGTCTTCTAATTCTCCCCAGGTGCCCAGAGGAGCCCGGCTGCAAATTCCTGAGATGTCTCCTGATATGACACCCCCAGGTTTTCCCCGGTTTTATCTTTCCATTCCCTTAGGTTAGGTTACGTTATCCTCAATCGTAATTTGGTTGGGAAACATAATGAGATTATTTTCAAGAAAATTCTATGGTTGGTTTTGAGATATGGGACCCCGGTTTTTTTCGGGAAAGGTTCCTGTACTCGGTTACATCTCAGGAAAATGCAGTTCGGCTGAACTGTGAAGGGAAGGAGTCGTTCTGCAATGGCAATATCCACCACTGGTTATATTTTCAACAAAAGACAATAAAGTTTCAGCAGAGGAAACGCGGCCTTCTGAGGCTGATGGTACAGTCAAATCTGCGCTCGGCAGAATTGTACGGGGGCTTATTTCCGAATTGTAACCAAGTACGGGATTGTCCCTGAAAAAATCGGGACGCCATATCTTAAAAACCAACCATCGAATCTTATTGAAAATAATCTACTTATGTATCCCACCCAAATTACCTTCTGGCTGCTTCACTGAACTAACCTAATCCAACCTATCCAAACCTAACCTAACCTAGGTGCATGGCAACCGCCCACCCCCCAAAAAAAAAAGAAAAAAAAAAACCGGGCTGGTAGAGTACTAGTATACATCTCGTTAATTTGCGATCCGGCGAAAGAATTCTTGAATGAGCCTCGAAATACTGTTCACGGATGATGAGATTTCACAAGGAAGGAAGCCTCGTTCAAACTGCATTTCCTGAGTGTTTATCGAGGTGGATTCGAGATCCAATGCTGTCCAAAATTACTTTTCCACTCTCTTTCCAGTTGTTTTTGAGGAAAAGGTTCTCTGTTATCTTATCAGATTAGGAGGTAGCAAGTACGATAATAATAATAATAATAATAATAATAATAATAATAATAATAATAACTAATAATAATAATAATAATAATAATGCGCCTTAGTCAACATACAAAAAGGCAAAGTAACGAGAACTGAAGGGATAAAGCTACCAGATGGGAGCAATATCAAACACATAGATAGGACGGTACAAATACCTGGGAATAATGGAAGGAGGGATATATCACCAAGAGATTGAAGGACACGATCAGGAAAGAATATATGCAGAGACTCAAGGCGATACTCAAGTCAAAACTCAATGCCGGAAATATGATAAAAGCCATAAACACATGGGCAGTGCCAGTAATCAGATACAGCGCAGGAATAGTGGAATGGACGAAGGCAGAACTCCGCAGCATAGATCAGAAAACCAGGAAACATATGACAATACGCAAAGCACTACACCCAAGAGCAAATACGGAGAGACTATACATAACACGAAAGGAAGGAGGGAGAGGACTACTAAGTATAGAGGACTGCGTCAACATCGAAAATAGAGCACTGGGGCAATATTTGAAAACCAGTGAAGACGATGCTAAAGGCTAAGAGTGCATGAAGAAGGACAGAACTAATAAAGTCAGAGGAAGACCCAGACTATACAGAGACAGGAGAAAGACAGACAGAACAGAGGACTGGCAACAAACCAATGCACGGACAATACATGAGACAGACTAAAGAACTAGCCAGCGATGACAATTGGCAATGGCTACAGAGGGGAGAGCTAAAGAAGGAAACTGAAGGAATGATAACAGCGGCACAAGATCAGGCCATAAGAACCAGATATGTTCAAAGAACGATAGACGGAAATAACATCTCTCCCATATGTAGGAAGTGCAATACGAAAAATGAAACCATAAACCACATAGCAAGTGAATGCCCGGCACTTGCACAGAACCAGTACAAAAAGAGGCATGATTCAGTGGCAAAAGCCCTCCACTGGAGCCGTGGCAGAAACATCAGCTACCTTGCAGTAATAAGTGGTACGAGCACCAACCTGAAGGAGTGATAGAAAACGTTCACGCAAAGATCCTCTGGGACTATGGTATCAGAACGGATAGGGTGATACGTGCAAACCGACCAGACGTGACGTTGATTGACAAAGTCAAGAAGAAAGTATCACTCATTGATGTCGCAATACCATGGGACACCAGAGTTGAAGAGAAAGAGAGGGAAAAAATGGATAAGTATCAAGATCTGAAAATAGAAATAAGAAGGATATGGGATATGCCAGTGGATATTGTACCCATAATCATAGGAGCACTAGGCACGATCCCAAGATCCCTGAAAAGGAATCTAGAAAAACTAGAGGCTGTAGTAGCTCCAGGACTCATGCAGAAGAGTGTGATCCTAGAAACGGCACACATAGTAAGAAAAGTGATGGACTCCTAAGGAGGCAGGATGCAACCCGGAACCCCACACTATAAATACCACCCAGTCGAATTGGAGGACTGTGATAGAGCAAAAAAAAAAAAAAAAAAAATAATAATAATAATAATAAACAAAAAGGCTGGAATAAAGAACAAACTCAATACTGATGAGTGAATAGTAGTTACAAATAATATTATTATTAGTAGTAGTAGCGGCACAGTTTTCTAAAAGTCCTCTTCGTTCAGGGACCAAATTGTGGAATGACCTCCCTTAATCATGTAGCTGAATCGTTGGAACTTGCTTAAACTCGGTGGAAATGCCTCTATTATTCACGTTTTTTACTTTACTTTCATAGTGATCTAACTTGGTACTTTCATCCCATTTATAGTTTGGAATAATAATGATGATGCAATGTCAATTCGTCATACATTTATTGTAAACACTTTGGAAAGACTCTTGGAAACTCTCCTGGATATGTCGTGACTGCTAAGTCATTCCTTAATACAATACTGGTTGGTTGGAATTTATCCTTTAAGGATCTTGTTTCAAAATCAGTTCTAAAATGCACTAGTCTGGCATTCTCGACCAGTAACTAGCTATCATGGAGCTTTCATGAATGTTCTTATTCTGATCTAATAATAAATCAGGGATAAAGGCAAAGTATTGATATTCTGATATTTTGCAGGGGGGGGGGGGGTGACAAAAACTTATTTTAAGCTTCAGGGTATCATATTAGCAAAATGACAGAAAGTCAAATAGATTAATAATTTAGTAGGAAAATATAGATAGATGTTTGACCTCTATACCCAGCTACCTGCACATGAGACCGTAAGTGCAGGAACGTTCACTTAATCTGTCAAAAGAATTTTGTTGATGTCTAGAGTGATATATATTATTAAGTTTCTCTGGACGTACTGGTCTGATGGTTCCTTGATCAAGGAAGCCTTCCCACTCATTGAACATATAAAAAATCACCTTTTCTGATGAACACAATCTTCTCAACTCGACGGTAGATCGACGTGGCTGTAACATTTTAGTTGATTGTTGTTAACGAGCTTGATGACGCGCACGATGCTGCGCTGGAACCTGACGCTGCTTATCATGTCTCCCCTTCCCTCCCGATCCCCTACCTTACTTCCCCCACCCAGGGTGGACAAACATGTTTGCCGGAGAAGGGTGGATGTGTCATGCCTCCCCTACACTCCGTACCCACACCCCTCCTGGGCGAACAAACAAGAAAGATTTACTCAGATTTTATTATTATAGGTAGATAGATGAGATCTTCATTAAATTTACTTGATTAAATTTCTCGTAGATATTGTAAAGCTTCAAGTTTACCTAAGTAAACGCTTCCAACAAAGGCTGTCATTCAAGTCAAAGAATGTTTCGTGTACCGAACACAAGTGGAAGCCCCAAAAATTCGGAAACAAAACAATTCCTTGGATGCAACGCAGAAAGGGTGAGTCCTGAAATTACATTAACATCTTATGCTACCTCTCTCAAGAGCGACCATTGAATGTCAAGCGTCTCCTACAAGCGAGATAGGAGAGCTTCCCACTCAAAGTCTGGGGGATGTTTTTCGGGGCAATTCCTTATGTGACATAAATACGTTTTTGGAGCCGTTCAGGAGATCATTAGTGATGCCCTTTCTGCCCTTCTTGCTTTCTCATGAAAAGACGATTCCTTACTAAATTTGCATCAGATATTGTTTTTATTCCCAACCGTTTACTAGGCCCTAATAGATCCTGAACTTTAGGATCTATTTAGAGAAGAACTGCGTGTTATGTATTCTTATTTGTTTATCCCATTACCAAAGCTGATCGCAAGAGCGCGAAAGGACACGACCACCTTTTTTCCAGACTCCGTGAAAGTCAGTAACTTTGAATTTGTGCCAAATATCTGGAAACGCGCCAAGGAGTCGCATTTGCTCAAATAGCAATCAGTTAACCCGAGACTTTCTGGACTCTGAAAAAGATAATGGAATTAAGCATTTTTCCGTTTTCAATATAATTCGTTGTCGGGTCGTACCTCGAATGCATTTCCAGTTTAAAGAGGTTTTGGCTTTTCGTCCTTTTAATGCTATCAAGTAAGGTAGCTGAGGCAAATGTATCCATATATGTATGTATACACACACACACACACACACACACACACACACACACATATATATTATATATATATATATATATATATATATATATATATATATATATATATATATATATATATATATGATGATAGAGAGAGAGAGAGAGAGAGAGAGAGAGAGAGAGAGAGAGAGAGAGAGAGTACAGAATATCAGGATAAATATGGAAACTCCTTTAAAACTTTCCATCAAACAAACGCCAACTGCTTCCAAGGGACTGTTACTCTTGGCTTGTATATGTGTATCACTGCACATAACAAAATTGTCTCTATTGCGTTTTTTAGAGAATAAGTTTCTCATTGCAATTGTTCTTTTCAATAATATGGTAATTATGAAAATAAGAAAGCCATATGACCAACTAACCAAAACTAAAGAAATCTTTCGTTACACTTTTGTAATCGATCGAGATACATTGGTATAGTTTTAGTAAATAAACAGGAATTTTTATTATTATTATTAATTATTATTATTATTATTATTATTATTATTATTATTATTATTATTATTATTTTATTATTATTATTATTCAAAGAAACCTCATAATCACATTGAGTTAATAAAATAAAATGGAAAAGTAAATCCACAATAATATGTCTGATCTTGTTATTTAAATACAAAGCAGAAAGCTTTCGAAGACCTGCACGGTCCCCCTTGTCAAGGAGGACCGTGCAGGTCTTCGAAAGCTTTCTGCTTTGTATTTTAAATAACAGATTAGACATATATTGTGGATTTACTTTTCATTTTATTATTATTATTATTATTATTATTATTATTATTATTATTATTATTATTATTATTATTATTATTATTATTATTATTATTATTATTATCAGAACGCAGAATCCACCAGTCAAATGTCGACGTTAAGATAAAACTTAAATACCAATACTTACCTCTTCAGAAAAGGGGATCATGTGAGCGACCAATTCCGAAACCCGACAAGAGCAGACTTCGTCCATGAAACAGAATTTCGAAGTTTACCCAAGAAGTCTTTCGCCTCGTAATCACATTTTGCGCCTCTGGATTCAAATGCAACATTGTGCCGAAGAATCTCTAACATCTTTCGCATGGGTCTTCACTGGTATTGACTCACCGAAGCATAAAAGTATCGTTGGGTAACGTAATGTTACTTATAGAATCTTGCATTGAGGGTTATACTTTTGAGGCATCAAAAATTTGTTTATAATTGGCGAATATCTTCAAGTCTTGTAAGTTATGTTACTTTTAGTGAACAATATCCGGTGATTTATTTAAGGAGGTAAATATGGCATTCAAATCTCAAGAGTTTATCATTCTTTCTTACAATTATATTAAAAAGCCGTCCATCTCTCTCTCCTCTCTCTCTCTCTCTCTCTCTCTCTCTCTCTCTCTCTCTCTCTCTCAGAGCTCTAGAGCGTTGAATAGAATGCCCACTGGAATTTTATTCTGAATCATTTGAGTATTTCTCCTCCTTAAATAATATATATTATTATGTGACGGTAATTGCTTCCTACTAAAGAAAGATAGAGGAAAGGAAAGCGCATTTTCGAGAAGTTCGGCAGCAAGGAAGCGTTAGCGCATTGTGTTGGAGGTACCTGTCCTCATGATGGTTCTAGAATCGGCAGGAGTGTTGTGGAACTCGTCAGGCGCCGTCGTGACGTGAGAAATGCCGCGATTTCTGATGCAATACTCGTCTAGATTTATCTAAGAAGTTCTGGAAATCTCGGGAGTTTGTGACGCTCGCCGTAGGCCCCGCCCCCAGAGTGCCGTACAAATACAAAGGACGAAGCAGAGATCGTCAGAGAGAGAGATCGTAAAAGAGAGACACCAGTTAGTCACAGAGAGAGATCCTCAGTAAGAGCCACAGATCAGATTATCAATGGGAGATCAGCAGCAGCAGAGCTCATCCGAGAGAGATAAGAGAAAAAAAGGAACCGACGAAGGATCAGAAGAAGAGTTGCTCGAGAGTTGGTTGGATACTGGTCTAGTCGTCTTCAGGAGTGGACGACCGTGTTATCTCGACGTTGAGCAGACTTCAGAGAAGAAAAGGTCCTGCTAGAGGTTTTGGGGAATTCCTGCCTTACAAGTAGACTATTTTCTGCAATACGGAGTCAAGAGGACGTCTGCAATCACTGTTTTCCTTTTCGGAAGCCATCGCTTCGAATTGCCAAATTGACTAGCAAGTATTTGAATTGCCTCACTGTTCCCCCAGTCCATGCAGTGTAAGATTCTATTTTTTTATGTAAATAGGAGATACCATTCTGCATTTACCTATGTTAGTAAGCTTGTAAATAAACCTTTGTTGTGTTAGTGTTTCTTTCTATATTCGTATCCCCAGTTTCAACTGTTGATGTTGAAATATTTTTTTTTATTTTTTTGATATCGAACCTGAAGCGGACATCTCTCAGAGGCCGTAACATATTACGAGTGAAGCAAAGTCACTACTGGAAACGGCTCATTTCTGGTGGCCCAACCCGACCCTACCCTAACAGTATTCAAATGCTGATATCACCAAAAGTATTGTGATAAAAGAAAAATTCTTTCGGAAGATAACACCTGACGTCTCTGAATTTCATTCCATATAAGATATTTTCTTAAAATATCATAAATTGAGATTTAAATAATATTTTAATCAATGAATTATATTTTTCTCAAATCTGATGATTTCAGCACCAAATTTTATAGCTTTTACGAATACTAGGCTTAATAAACTATGTCCTCTCACCTCTGCTATTATGAATCATTTTGTATTTTATCATTTGTCATATTATAAGCAGTTTGATGTTGGAAGAATATTTGAAATGCAACGATAACATTTATGTAGCAGAGTTTTGAGATACCTAGTTAACCCTTTGATGGCTTAACTTGAAGCTTCACGAGTTATCGCTCTTAGGGTGCCCTATTAGTTTTTTTTCCTATTATTTTACCAACATTTTATGAAAATGTTAACTAATTTTGCAATACAGGTAAAGGATTTATGTCTAAAAATGTGGAGATGATTAAGAAATGATGGCCTTTACAGACAGGTTATTAAAAGTAGAACTTTATTAACAACTGATGATTTTGGTATCGTGTGTGTATGTACGTACATATACATGAGTAAACCTAAAGGAGGCACTAATGCTGAATATGGCAACGTGACCTACTTGAAATCTCTAATCAACTCACAAGACATTTGCAAAATTTAATTTAGGCACTGAATCAAACTCTGAACTACAAAAATAACTTTATTTCTCTAAAGGAAAAGCAAAAATTCTAACTATCGCCAGAACAGCTATTATGAGATAATCGTTAATTGAAACCCGACACAGAAACCGCACTGTCTAGAACAAGATCCTGGAGAACTGAACCATTCCCACGAAAAAAAAAAAAAAAAAAAAAAAAAAAAAACAAAAAAAAAAAAAAAAAAAAAAAAAAAAAAAAAAACACTTCTCTCCATACTCCGACATATTAATTCCACAAATATTTAATAGTCATGCAGTAAATAAAATCGTCTCTCCAACACGTTAAACACTATTATCAATGATGGAAACTGGTAATAATTCGGCTCACAGAGGCCGACGGAGTGACAGATTAACAGAATTCCTGTCAGAAAGAAATATAACTCTTATTAGCACACATGTCAAAAATAATAATAAAATAATAGTAAACCTCATAAACAGAACAGTGATACATTTCACCAACAAGTACATAAAAGCAGAATTAAAATAATTTTCATGAATCTCAGATAAGAAGAAAAGTTCTCTGCCACTTCACGCATCATCTCAAACAGTTAGAGATACTGGAAAGGAATTCATTAATGAAAGTTTTCAACAACTCTCACCTCTAATGTTCAAAGTTTCTTGTGGTTTTCACGCACCCTTCATCTTCCCTGCAAAGGTAGGCGGATAGTGCCTCAAAAATTATATGAAAAGGTTCACAGAAGGGGTAAAACATCACACACAAACGAACAAGCATTCTTTCAGGACCACTCCCGCTTAATGACGTCACTGTCATGTATCGAGTTCGTTGTGCAAAATAGATTGTGTCGCAACACATCATTTATTTCATAATCTCTAATCTACACATTCTATTTTCCTTGATAGGAAAGTCATTTATTTTAAATAACACTTATCTCTTACTGGTTCCGCCCTCAGAAACAGACGCACACACAAACACATCGTTCGAGGAATTTTCCATGCACACTCAGGTTTTGTCAATGCGACTTCTGAGACAGTAGACTCTTCTTAACAAAGCACATTCACTTTTGTCTCCGTGAGAACTAACGCTGATGTCTATCCTTTCAAAGAATGTCATTTCTCACCACATCCGTCCATCAACCATAGGCCAAAAAATATGCCCCTACCAATCACTCACCGCTTCGTTCGAGGATTTGGTCATTCCCCTCCTCTGCTGGTGCTCCCGAGGAAGACGACTTCATCTCCTATAGAATTAAAAGGTAAAGAGTCTCATTCCAAGGTACCTACAACAGTCTGTCACATCCTTGTATTGTTTGTTTGTTTGTTAGTATGGTGTTTTTACGTTGCATGGAACCAGTGGTTATTCAGCAACAGGACCAACGGCTTTACGTGACTTCCGAACCATGTCGAGAGTGAACTTCTGTCATCAGAAATACACATCTCTAACACCTCAATAGAATGCCCGAGAATCAAACTCGCGCCCACCGAGATGGCAGGTTAAGACCATACCGATCACGCCACTGAGGCACTCGTCACGTCCTTGTACTTCGACTTCGTTTCCTTTCTTTTCCAAGTGCGAACCCCCTGTGTTATTTGATATTTGTTTATTCGCATACCAAGGGCAAAGTGGTCAATTTAATAATCAGTGCTGTGGGATTGAGTGGTTGGGTACAGTATGTCCTCTCAATCCACAACCATCCGCCATGGTCATCTGCATAACCTCGCTGTGTGTTTACCTAACCATTACCCGATTTGAACTAGGCCCTCAGCTGTAATGTTTATGTGATTTGTTACCCAATCTAAGATCGGAGTCAGAATTGCTTCATTTTCATAATTTGTTTTGCATCCCCTCGTAGCATTGTATAAGTGGCGACCTTCAGCCAGATCTTGCAGTTGCAACCCCTTGTTGCAAGTCTCTTGCAAGTGTTATCAGCTGAATAGCATTGCAGAAACTGGATGCAAGTATAGAGATAAATCTGAAAGTCTAGCATAAACGTTTTACTTATGAGCATGTGATTGATCCAGTTTCTACAGTAAGTAAAGCATTGTAATGTTTTTGGGTATTTTATGTTAAGTGCGACCAAAATTCGTAACTAATAAGAGTTAGAGATGGGAATAATCTAGACCATATGCATTCCAAATTGGTTACCAGTGATAAAGGATTGATAAACCAAATATATTAGCTTTTGATAGCTACTGCATGATAGCTCACATGCTGTTGCATAGTAGGTGAGCTAGGAAATTGCCAAGTGAAGTTAGGAGTGTTTAAAAGGAACTAATACCCGTATTTCCTTCGAAAATGTTCTTTATTTGGGAAATTTCGGGCCTGAAATAGCACACTTTAGCTAGGCACATACTAGGAGCCATGTGGGCATCATATACTGTCAAATTTCTGGTATTGCTGGATTTCTCTGTCTCTCACTCATGTCAGGGTATTAATAGGCATATCTTAATTTTCCCGTGTTAGTTCAACTTCTTTTAATCATCGACGTAAGAGAATTTCAGCTTACTTGGGCCTTGTAAAAATAGTGCTGATAAATACGACCCCCTTAACGTGGTAATAATTGATAAAAATGCGATCAGTCAAGTGGAACGGAATTCAGTTCTATTGTTTATATTCCATAAGTACTGAGACAGAGCCACTCCTGTCATTAATTCATGTGGTGGATTTTTTTTTTTATTCAATTTCCTCTCTCCCACGTGGGAGGTTTATCAAACGCCCATATTTGCATGCATGATATGGTTGATGGTTATCCTTTGAGCGAGGAAAGCATTATATAACCAAAATGATATCTGCGTTTCCGAAGGTGTATATCTCTACGTTTCCAATTGTCATTATCTTCCGTAAATCTGTCACGTCATATAAAGGTCTCTCAGCCTAAATTCGCTTTAAAAAGTTTACTTTAGGAATAAATATTAAATTCCAAGTTCTTGTGACTATTAATTCCAAAAGCCCCTAGAGACAACAATTCAAGAATCTATTCGACTATGAATTCCAAAGGTCCTTTGGGACTATCCATCGGAAGTCCTTTAAGGACGTCAAGTCCAAAGTCCTCATGCCTATCAATACAAAAGTCCTTGTGACTCTGAATTCCCCAAATCCTTTAGGGACGATAATTCAAGAGTCCTTATGACTATCCATTCAAAGGTCTTATTGGCCAGCAATTCAAAAGGTCTTTTTACAGACGTCAACAATTAACAGGTCCTCGTGAACATCAATTCTAAAAGTCTTTTCGTGACTGACAATCCCAACAGTTCTTTAGGGACACCAGTTCAAGTCTTCGTGACTACAACTTCTAAAAGTCTTTTAATGACATCGATTCCAGGTCCTGGTGAATATCAATTCTAACGATCCTTCAGGGGCGTCAACTTCAAAAGTCTTTGTGATTTGTGACTTTCTATTCAAAAGTCCTCCGTGACTGTCCATTTGAGAGTCCTTGTCTGATTTCTAGACATTTCCTTTACACCTTTTAAACGTTAAATTGCTCTCAGAAACCAAAAGTTGTTATGAATTCTAATCAAGGAAGCTATACATTGTCAACTTTTTGGATAAGGTTGCCAACCCGGTTTGCTGCCCTCCACAGTTGACTTAGTGCAAAGTACTTATATCAGAACTAGGGCAAGACAGGCACTGGTTCAAATCGTTTCCCTTTTCCTGATCTGAAGTCTCGCAATGATGATTGATGCTTCTTGTCAAGACGGTCATGTTTTCCATTTCAGATAGACTGAGAATCTACTTAAGTTCCCTGAAAAATGTTACTGCCACAAAAAATGAAATCATACGGAATTGAAGAAGACTAATCATATGGAGATGGACGACAGCAATCTCCCAGATTTCTTCAGTGGAAAAAGAAAACAAATTGAGATGGATTTATACAAGACGTAAGGGAGGAAAATCTTGTCAATATAACGATGCTGTTCAGCTTGGACTTTTCACTGTTCGCTTAGTATAGGGGAAATTCGGTAAAGGGGATGTAAAGGTAATTGAACAAAATAGTTGACTGCAAAATCTAACCAGTATTAAAAAAAAAAAAAATATGAGAATGCCATATCCAGATGAAAACCTAACCCTCTTAAATATTCCTTGGGAATCTTTTCCTGATTTGTTTTTCTTTTTTTAACGAAATTACTACTATTTGCCAATTTAGGAAGCTAATAACGTCCTTGCTCAGTAGATTTCGATTTGGGAAGAAGCTCAGAAAGGAAAAAAAAACGTGTATGGTTGTGTCCAGTCAATGCCTGTAAACATGTTTTCGTATTTTGAGGACTTAAGATATTGGCAAGGACGTTCTTAGCTTCCTAAATTGGCAAATAGTGGCAATTTCGAAAAAAAAAGGAAACCTGGTCCTTTATAAAGATGATCCTTCTCTCTCTCTCTCTCTCTCTCTCTCTCTCTCTCTCTCTCTCTCTCATGCAAGCAGTGGTAGAACATAGGTGAGAAAACGGGGAGAGAGAGAGAGAGAGAGATATAGAGAGAGAGAGAGAGAGAGAGAGAGAGAGAGAGAGAGAGACGTCGCGTTGTTACCAAAGACGAAAACCCTTCAACAGCGTGAAAACATTTTGATTAGAAATCTGCTTGATGGTGAAACGACTTATTTCCAAAGGGAGTGAAATTGAGAGAGAACGAGACTGAAAACATTTTGGAGGTGTCCAGGTATTTTGTTTCATTAACTGTCACGAAAACATTAAATTTTCTCTTTTCTCACTATTAGAATCCAGGAACTATTTACCGGCCATTCCATCGCTAATCCTAGAGTTATCTTTTATTACTATTTTGATCACGTAGCTGATAAATATTTTTTTCTTTTCTATTCTCGAAGTTAGAAACTAAATGAGTTAGCCATTGCTACTCTTGCTAACATAAACTATTAAATTGTAGAATATTGTTGGAAACAATGTAATGGATAAATAGAATTGGAAATGAAATGCAGAAAAGTCTGAACATTATTATTACTTTCAGATGTGAGAGTAGACAGAGACTTGGCCAACTTCTTTCTTGATTTATTATCACAGAATTCTGGCAAGACACCGATTGCCCTGAGCGGAAAATTAGTGTAGGACATTAGGACAAGAAGGGCATAATTTCATGACCAGTTGTGTTTTCTCAGACCTGGAAAATATATCTAATAATTCTTTGTCTAACATGAGACGAGCTTTTTCATACATATGACTCAAAAGTTGGACATGTTTTACATTCGTGGTTGATTTTCGTGCAACAAATAAAATACTGTAGTTCCTGAAAATACATTAAAATCACCGATTCAGACGCCAGTCGTCAATTTGTGTTATCTGGGGAAACACGACGGTTTGCGGGGGTCGTGTTTTAGTGTCTTGGGGGCCTTACAATTTAACAGGAAAGCAAAAATGCAGCAGGTAGAAGGATTAAAAGTCTATAACTCAATTGACACCGATGTTTTCTGAGATCTCTGAACTAAGTAGATACAGCGAGGAAGGAAAGAGTCCTTGATATTCATAGCATTTTGTATTATAAATATGACTATATGTGACTGCACTGTTTTA
>NC_061098.1:57854761-57864761 GCF_015104395.2 Macrobrachium nipponense | reverse complement strand
GTACAGAGAGTTCCGAGATACCTAATTAACCTTTGATGGTTTAACTCGAAGCTTCGCTAGTTATTGCCTCTGCTTGTACAGTACATTGCAGTATATACAGTGATTCCCGGTTAAAAACATTTATGCTCATTTTTTTGCTATATATTTATTACAGTCTGGAATAACGTACTTATGAAAACATATTCTAAGCAAGAGAGAGAGAGAGAGAGAGAGAGAGAGAGAGAGAGAGAGAGAGAGAAGGATATGTGCAATAATACAAAAATCCCTTTAAGTCAGAAATCATATTCTGAGTGTTGGTTTTATAAGTGCGGTGTTGAACCCAAGATATTTTTGCGTGTGATTTTGACAAATAAGAAGTGTTTCAGTCCATACGTTACAGTTAACCAAATGTTTCAAAAACGTTCAATGTTATTATGTCAATGATATATCTTATATTCTTGAACACCATTAAGATTACATTACACACAGCTGTTCAGCTCTAAGTTATATGAATATTTACATCTGTGACACATGATCATTTCCATTGGATGCAATTCTTCAGTTATTTATCATCACACGGTTATGCACAGAGAATCATATCGGAATTCAAATTTCATTCTCCGTCACCTCCACTGAAGCTGAATTCATCGTGATGCTTACTGGAGGGAATCTGTTCTTCTCTTGCAACTTCTCTTCTTTCTGTAAAGTCTCCCAAACGTATCTTGTCGAATGCGAAACTTATTCGCAGTTCCAGACTCATGAGTTTTAGAAGCATTTTATGAGCAAAGTTCAGGACACGAAACGATATTTCTTCTTCAGTTGGCTGACGCTTTTGGGAGTTTCAAAAGTAAGTGTTGGTCGAGGCTATGAGGGCGATGACTCGTGGAAACTATGAAGGAAGACAAGCTCTGGAAACGATTTTATTTTAACCCAACTGTTTCCCTGTCGGGGTTTAGTGCCGACAGTACACGTCACGTGGTGCACTGTAGGCATTACTAAATAGTGTTTATAGCGTTCCTTCAGCCGCTAGCTGCGTCCGCTTCCATTCTTCAACGTGCTGTCCAACCTCACTAACTATGACTTTTTTGGTACAACTGTGGGGTTACTCCCATTTCTACCTTTTTCTGATCTATTTATCTTGCTGTCCAACCGCTCCAACTCCCAATTTTCAGTGTATTTATCTCTGAATGGCCGAAAGTGCCCTCGTGCTTGGCTCGACAGCCTGAATTCCATAGACCCAAATCAAATTAACATATATGTTTAAAGTTTTTATATAAATGAATCAGTTTGTACTTAAAAAAAAATCAGCCCTTAATTTTATAAAAGTCGACCAAATCCGAAAAAAAAGAAGAAATATCCCTTGAGTTCTAGTATATCCGTCTAAAGTGCATAAATTGGATATCTATCACCTAATCTTTTTGTTTCCTTCCGTTTCCAATTTCAATAAGCTTTACCAACAGATATTCCAATCCAAGAGACCTTCCTTAAGAAACACTCTATCTTTTATTAAGGCATATCTGGGTTTAATTGCAATATCCTCGGCTCTTGCACTAATTTGAACTCCATTCTAGCATCATCCCAGAGAGTTACATAGTCACTCCGCAAATGAGTTCATTCAGGCCATTTACAGGGTGATTTACTGTTCAAATCACCTAATTACCGCGACCGGTTCAGAGTTACGGATGCTTAATTACACCATTACACAGAGCAACTGGGTAGGTGGGCCTAAACAAACGAGGCTCCATCTTGTCTTCGTAATAACTTTCAATTTACGTTAACCACTTATTACTTACGGCGGCATTTTATTAGTAAAAGTAATAGGATATAAGACCCATAAGTGAAATCTGTGTTTTTATTCTGTCTCTTATATACACCCAAACTGTTTATGTAACATTAGATTAAGATAACTCCTATTAAACATTCCGGAGATGATAGCATAAGTTATTTTCAGCTAAGAACAGTGCTGTGCAGTTTTGTTCAAAATGTGTATGCAACAGGCGGAATCGAAACACAATGTTTATCAACTGAAATTAGATCGTTTGTCTATTCCTAATCGCAGTAAAATTCATATTTTTGCAAAAAAAAAAAAAAAAAAAAAAAAAAAAAAAAAAAAAGATTTGTTTGTTGTTCTTGACAGTGACGGAGTAATAAATTCAATGGGATTAAAAGAGAATTAGTAAAGTATAGTATGTGTGTGTGTGTGTGTAAATATGATTCAGTATAAAAGGCCCATGAAACTAAAACTAAAGGCAATATTTCGGTGGACTAACTTCCACCATTATGAAGAAGTAGTGCATGACAGAAGAATTACATTGGCGAAATATATAGTGGGAGATAACCCCTTTGGTGATACCTAGGGTCACCACTAAACCGACATCGGTTCTGTTAATTGTCTTAATCTGCTTCATTGTTGCTTTAAGGAAGATATTGTCTATATGGTCAAAGTCCCAGGCTCCAATGGAAAGGTTGATCCTATTATCTTGTGTTTTTATCAGTGAAGATTCTACCATCTGCCATTTGTATTGACGGCTGCTCTTGTATAAAATTCGGGATGAGTTCAATCTATGGTATGGTTTGTGTTATTTAAATGATGGAAAATTCCTGAACTATGTTGTCAATATGTAACTGAGTATTTATGTTGAGTTAATCTTTCCGAGAGAGATTTACAGTGAACCCATAGTCTGACTCATCACAATCCCCACAAGGGATTTCGTGAATTCCTATATCTTAGAAACTGGTGTTCTGCTGAACTAACGTTCAGAACTTGGATAAGCGAAGATGAAAGGGTTTGGTTCAACCAATGGGTTAGCCTAAGGTTTTTGTGATCTCTCATAAAGTAATCCTTGTGCGGGATTATCATTATGTTTATGTATTTTTCCTTCTTTTTGTTTTCTGTGGTTTTGTTAAAAATGATTTTGCTTTATGTATGGCTTTTTCCATTATGTGATTAAGGTATTTTACAAGATAAGTTGATTTCTGATTGTTTGAAGTTCTTTGTTAAAAAAACCTGTGTGTGTGCGTATGCCTGTGTCACCACTAGATATATTTTATGATTAATTGAAATAATAGCATCAGAAAAGAAAATATCTATATAGAAAAACTAATAAGTAGTTTATTTCTTTTTTTTTTTTTTACTTTACTTTTTCTTCTAAATGTAAAGAACATATACGAACATGTAAGATATGTGTGTGATTCCAAATTTTGTTTCACAAATGATTTCCACATCAGCAATATCAAACATCATATTAGCTCTATATCAATACTATACAGGAAGTTACCATTTTGCACTGGAAATCGTGATACAATTTACGGAAAATAAGGAAATTCACAGAAACATGATCATCTCACAGATCAAACAAGAAAACTGGTCTTTTAAACTGACTTAGCCATGAATGCTCGAAGAGGGTGGAGGTGAACCCAGCCTCTGATGTTTCATTCGAATGCAGGTGGTAGGGGCGGGGGGGGGGGGGGGGGGGGGGGGGGGGGGGGGGGGGGGTGTGGGGGGGGAGGGAGGGAAGGCCTCAAATGAAATCGCACCCTGTTTCTTTGTACTCTGCTCAGGCGACCCTGTGTGAGCGGAACTCGGCTTTTGGTGTTCCTCCAAGTTCCTTGAATTAAACATCTTTGGCCTTTCGCTCCTCTCTGTGATTTGACTTCTCGTCACTTTCAAGTCTTTTCTTTTCGTGAGGGAGAAAGTTCTCTATTGTTTCCTTCCCAGTAGCGAGAGATTACTAATTATATTAACCTTGAGAGGCGTACTGTTCACAGAACAATAGACTCTTCAGAGCGTCCCAGTTGCCCTAACTGCATTGATCCCAAGAGGTTTAATTTTCACCTACACCTCTAGTTCCTTCTTACTTGGCTGTTCGATTTCTTTAACTTATCTGGTTAGAATTTTCATCTCTCCCCCCCCCAAATTTCTGGGGGGAGACCAGCAAGGACATTCACCCTAGCATTCCTGCAAGCTTAACAGGATAGCAGAACAACAACACTTTATAAATGATTTGCTTCATTACATAAACAAACATCTTACATTCCTGAATTAGTTCCTCGTTGGACGACTGGTTTTCGCGCTCGCCTACCAATCCGGTGGTCCGGAATCAGAGGAATTTATTTCTGGTGATAGAAATTAATTTCTCGATATAATGTGGTTCGGATTCCACAATAAACTGTAGGTCCCGTTGCTAGGTAACCAATGGGTTCCTAGCCACGTAAAAATATCTAATCCTTCGGGCCAGCTAGGAGAGCTGTAATCAGCTCAGTGGTCTGGTAAAACTAAGATATACTTAAACTTTACACTCTGAATTATGTAAAAGTGTACCGCACAGCGAACTGCAAGAGACATGAAGCTCCAGTATCTAGAAGAGAAGGAAAACTTGAATGTAATCGTTATTGTCTTTTGGTTTCATTGACCATAGCCTTGTATTGAAATGGCTCCACTAACCTTTTTACCTCTGGATGCTATGAGTGTTTTGCATCAGTTACCCATGGAAGACCGTGAATCCTGAAGAAGAAACAAAGAAATACTTCCCACCAGGTTCGGATCGAGCCTACTTATATTAGAGGAAAAGGTGCCAACGCTCGTAAAGTGAGCCCCACTTAGACTGCAAGGTCCGAAGAAATGATTTTTAAAGTTTGGAAGAAAAAGACAATGATCAAAGCGTAGTTTCATTAGTCTCATCAATATTAAGGAGAATGCTTTTGTGTGTAATTATTCTCTTAAGACTTATGCTTTTATTTATTGTGTAAACTTCAATCTTTCACGATGTCCGTTCTCCTTTTTCATTCGCTCTTTGTCCACTTCGTCTCGAATTCATTTCGTCATCAGAACTTTCACCCCAGCAGTGGATGGTAAAATCATATATAATCCGATTTGCATCACAATATTCTCAATGCCTATGAGGACAGAGAGAGAGAGAGAGAGAGAGAGAGAGAGAGAAGTTTTTTATTTGAATCTTCAGTCCTCAATACCATAAGCTTCTTTCCTTCGTCCGTTCAATTTTTGCTTTATATGCTAAGTATCAGTAAATGGAATTAATAAGCTGGTGAATTTTATGCTGACTCTTGTTGATATAATGATGAGGTTATAGTGCTTGCAGAAGAAAGACATTGGGGTGAAAATGAGATAATTTATTATGTCCAGAAGATAATACTATGTACAACTGTGAGTTTGCAGATCGGCTTATGAAGTTCTTTTTAATAATTGCATTCCAAATCCTGCCATTATTGCATGTTTTCTCTGACTAAAATCCTCATAAATCAACACGTAATATAATGATTTTTCTTAAAATCTTGCGTGATTTTTCTCTCATTTACACAGAAGAAGAAAAAGGGTCCAGAGCGAAACTCTCGTCCAATATTGCAGCTTCCGGAAGAAAACAGCGACGTTTTCTTTCCTTTCGCGAAACGAACCTCTGATGCAAAACCTCCGCTGAAATGTGGATATGTCTCTAAATATGCTGCCTTTCCCTTCCCTTCCTTTTGTGCATTATGCAAGTGGCCGATAAAAGACGCTTGCGAAGAGGAAGCGCTCCCGGGATCTACTGGCTAAGAAAAGAAGACGAAAAAAAGAGGGGGAGGAGGTAGTTTTTTTCTTCTTCTTCTATTCTTATCCTCGAACCCTAATTACTTGTGAGCCCTTTCTCCGAATGAATGATAGCAAAGATTAAATTCTTCAGCCTGCTTGATATTTGATTTCGTTGAAATTTTCAATCACAGAATATATCGTTTTGAGCTAAAAAAAAAAAAAAATACTTATATCTGTAACCACTAGTCTAGAAAATAATAAAAGAAATTGAGTACGTTTTCTCAAAAAGTCAGATGATATTGTTTTATTATGAATACGTACATTAGCAATATAGTAGCTGCTGAATATTTATTATTATTAATGTTAAGTCTATCACTGTCTCCTATTCGACTGGGTAGTTTTTATAGTGTGGGGTTCCGGGTTGCACCCTGTCTCCTCAGGAGTGCATCACTTTTCTCACTATACGCTGTTGCTAATAGCACACTCTTCTGCATGAGCCCTGGAGTTACTACAGCATCTAGTTTTTCCAGGTTCCTTTTCAGGGATCTTGGAACCATGCCTATTGTTCCTACGATTATGGGTACAATTTCCACGGGCATATCCCATATCCATCTTATTTCTATTTTCAGGTTTTGATACTTATAATTTTTTTCTCTTTCTTGCTCACCTACTCTGGTGTCCCATGGTACTACGAAATCAACGAGCGATACTTTCTTCTTGATGTTTTCAATTAATGTAACGTCGGGTGTATTGGCATGTATCACCCTATCTGTTCTGATACCATAGTCCCATACGATATTTTCCTTGTCGTTTTCTATCACTCCATACAGTTGGTGTTTGTATCACTTATTACTGCAAGCTAGCTGGTGTTTCGTGTACAGGCTCCGGTGGAGAGTTTGTGCTACTGATTCATGCCTCTTTTTGTAATGGCTCTGTGCAAGTGCCGGACATTTGGTTGCTATGTGGTTTATGGTCTCGTTTTTCATAGTGCAATTTCTGCATATAGGTGAGATGTTATTTCTATCTGACACACTTTAAATATATCTGGTTCGTAGGGCCTGATCTTGTGCAGCTGTTAGTATTACTTCTGCTTCCTTCTTATTTCTCCCCTCTGTAGCCATTGCCATGTGTCATCACTGGCTAATTCTTTAGTCTACCTCATGTATTGTCTGTGCATTGGTTTGTAGTGTCATTCCTCCTTTCTATTTGTCATTCTCCTGTCTCTGTATATTTCTGGGTTGTCATTTACCTTTATCATTAGCAGCTCGTCTTCACTGATTTTCAGATATTGCCCCAGTGCTCTGCTCTCTATGTCAACGTAGTCCTCTATGCTTAGTAGCCTTCTCCTTTCGTTTTATGTATAGTCTGTCTGTATTTGCTCTTGGGTATAGTGCTTATTGTACTGTCATGGGTTTCTTAGCTGTCTCGTCTATGATGCGGAGTTCAGCCTTCATCCACTCCACTACTCCTATGCTGTATCTGATTACTGACACTGCCCATGTGTTTATGGAATTCATCATATTTTCGGCGTTGAGTTTTGACTTGAGTATGGCCTTAAGTCTTTGCATATATTCTTTCCTGATCATATCCCTCATCTCTCTGTGTTTGATATACTCTCCTTCTACTATTCCCAGCTATTTATATCCTGTCTCACTTATGTGTTTGATGCTATTCCCATCTGGTAGCTTTATCCCTTCAGTTCTCAGTTTACTTTGTTTCCTTTTTGTGTATGTTGACTAAGGCATTTTGCTTTTTCCTATTCCAAACTCCATCCTGATGTCCCCAGATAAAAGTCCTTACGGTGTGGATTAGGGTATCTATTTCCTTAATGCTCTTACCACACAGCTTGATGTCATCCATGAACATCAGATGGTATTTTCCTTTCTTGAGTTGGTGCCCAGTATCCATCTTCTGCAGTACTTTTGTCAAGGAAATTATGGCTACTACGAAGAGTAGTTGGGACCGTGTGTCTCCCTGAGAGATATTTCTCCTAATGTTAACCTCTGCTAGTCTTCTCCCAGAGCTGATGGTGTTTTTCCTCTGTCCCATATATTTTCACACATTTATTACCCCTATGTGTGTGGGTATTATGTCGAAGGCTTTCTTGAAGTCAATCCATGCCATGCTGAGGTTGGTTTTCCTTCTTTCTACTATTCTTTATTACAATTTTGCCTATCAGGAGCTGGTCATTTTTGCCCCTATACGTCCTTCAGCAGCCTTTCTGTTCGTGGGGATAGTGTTTGTATCCTGTAGGTAGTTGTATAGCCTTTCACAGAGGATACTTGTTAGTAACTTCCGCATTTCTAATAGGCAGGTGATAGGCTTGTAGTAATTATTATAATTATTATTGTTTTTATATTATTATTATTAATTCATTATTTCAAAAACTGATGCTGGTAGCATGATAGAAGAGGTTAGTCGCAAGACTTGTTGGAAGACCTTTCAAATTATTAAAAGGTCTATGGAAGCTAAGGTTGGAGTGATTAACGAAATTTATTAAACGGAAATGAAGGAATTAGACTGAATGATGATGAAATTAATAAGGTTTAGAAAAGATGAATTGTTTACTTACTTTACGAAACAAAGAAATTAAGAAATGAGGCAAATATTGAGATACGAAGAAGAATAGGTGTAGTGCATAACATAAGAGAAAGGAAGGATTACAGTGTTTGAAGATGATGCGATTACGTGGAAAGAATGGTCAGTATGCGTCTGTAATTTAATCCACGCAAACGAAAGTCCAACAACATACGAGAGTAAAAAAATTTTCCAAACTGCTTTGTACCATTTGGTTACATATTTCCGATGGGCAGTGGAAACAGAAAAACGAATTTTTAACGAAATCTTAAAGTTAACTCACATCACAAGCAGGAACACTCGAGAAGCCGTAATAATTTGATTATCTGGACTCAGATTATAGAAGCTGTCTTCGACTATCGTGTCATTACACACAATTTGATAATCTCTCTGAATATTCGTCATGATTAGCACTCAAAAAGAAGCATCTTATGTCTTAGATAAGAAAACATTATTGATTATGTCGAAACTGGGAAGTAAAGAAGGAAATTACCCTCCTAAGAGTTTCACTCAACAAAAGCACTTTGCCGGGAGTGTTGTCATAGGTAGTGCCACTAAAATGTGGAATATTTTGCGCCGTACACTTGTGGAGTCTTCTGACCTCCAAGTGGTTAAGCAATTTTACTATTTTTTCCTTCATATTTCTTTATTTGCATATTACATTTTCTTATAAATTGTCTCTCTCGTTGCGGGGTGGGGCGGTCTGATTTCCAAAGGGTTTTTAAAGAAAGTTAAAAAAAGAAAGAAGATAGATAGATAGATAGATAGATAGATAGATAGATGAGATAGATAGATGATAGATAAATCTGGAATCAGTAAATCCCAGATCAGTGATTGCTGCTATTTTTAACTTGGCAAAATCTTTAAAGTAGTTATACATTCGACGAACAGCCACCAGTAAGCTCTAACCACTGCGTGCAAGAAGCTTCATTTAGGGCAAACTAGAATATGTTCGCTGAAGATTACGAAAAACTCTGCTGCTTCACCCCCCGCCCCCCACCTCCCTCACTTCAGAATGAGACAAAAGACAACTTTGTCAAAAATATGAAGGGCTTAAAAGAAACTGTGTGTGTGTTTATATATATATATATATATATATATATATATATATATATATATATATATATATATATATATGTTATGATTATTGCTGTATGAAAGAAATTCACAAAAATTTTAGTTCAGTAAATCCTTCGTAGGTGGAAAGATACATATTTACATACATACACACACGCACACACACCACACACACACCCACAACACACACACATATATATATATATATATATGATATATATATATATATATATATATAGATATATAATATATAAATATTATATCTATATATATATATATATATATACAGATATATATATATATATATATATAGTAGATATAATATATATATATATATATATATATATATATATATATACTATATATATACACATACATATATAATGTGTATATAATATTTATATATATATATATATATATATATATATATATATATATATATATATATATATATAGATATATAATATATATTATATATATTTATCAACAAAAAAATTCCCCTTCGGGTTTACACATATGAAAATATATTAACTCCGAGGTAGAGCGAATTAGATATTAAAGGACATTTGTAGCTCGAATAATTTTATATGAATCACGGTGATGTGATAATTATTCATAATATGGCTAAGTGCGGCAAACGTTCGAATTTGTTAACATGGCAGAGTGGGTTGGATATCGATTTTAATTACGAATACCCGAGTTCTACTGACGTCCTGATTTCATCTTTGTATGCTGGGCGCTGGTTCGAACCCACGAGAGGACGAAATTATTAACAAAACTATAAAATTCCCCTCGGTTTACATATATGAAAATGTATTAATTCCGAGGTAGAGTGAATTA
>NC_061098.1:57829761-57849761 GCF_015104395.2 Macrobrachium nipponense | reverse complement strand
CTTAAGAAAGTGAAAGAAGGAGTTGGAGTGGGTGCGCTGAAAGATATAGAGATCCAGAAAATAAAAGCGATAAAGTACAAGGATCTATAGGTGGATTAGAGAGAAACCTCCAATATTTCATTAAAAAGCAACAGATATATATATGTGTGGGCCAGCAAGATTGAAGAAAAGAGTTGGAATGGAAGTCAAGTTCAAGGTTAACAAGGCGTGATCTGTACTCCAGCTTACTCGACACCTGACAGATTTTCCCCTCACTCATAAGTTGTAAACAATATAAATTAAAATATGCTAAAATCTATAGTAAAATAGAGCCTTTTTCAATCAACGAAAATTAAAATAAATACGCTATATTTTATCACAAATGATTAATATGTAATGTTTAACATGCATGTCATTTATTTTTTGCATTTTCATTCTAATTTAGAAATAAAAATAATATTCTATCCTAAAATCCCTGTAGCCTTATGTCAACTTGAAACACCCTTTTCCATAGACCTATCCTACCCGCCTCTAGCACCCAACGACAACAAAATTTTGTAGGCTTACTCTCCGAGTAAGCAAAAAGCCGCCGCAAGCTAGGCTGCTGAAAAGACACTGAAGACTTCCTTCAGAAATGCCTACGTTATCCTAATGGATTTTTTTTAATAAGAAAATAATCGTGATGATGCCAAAGGGAGATATCACAGGGGATTTTTTCCGTGAAAACTTTTTGTGATCATAATTCCTGAAAGGATCTCTTAACGCAGCGTCCTGCGAAAGGTTTCAGACTGATTGATCTTTTGCTTTCGCTACAACCACGAGAGTCTGTGAACAAAGGGAACGTCTCCGGAAGTTAAAAAGTTGCATCGAATGAGTAGCAATTCTTTGGGAAAAACGGAAAATTTTCGAAGGGAAGGTGAGCTGATAGTTTGTTAGGGGCATCGAGGGATCAATCTAGATAATATTCTTAATAAGATATACGTGAGATTATCATCAAGAAATATGCTTTAGCCTTGGAAAAAAATATTGGAGAGAAAGAGAGAGAGAGAGAAGGGGGATGAGGAGGGGGAAGGGGCGAGGTCAGAACGCTCTGAAACAAAGTTCATAATTTAATGTTATGTAAACTAAACAATTAGATGTAATGAGTTTGTATCATTTGCGCAATAGTTTCATAATAGATTAATGGAAAATGGCCACTAAAGCTTGGATAAAAATTTAAAGCATTTTGTTTAATACACCATGGACGCGAATAACATTATCAATAACTGTGTGTTTCATCATATTAAATCCCTTAAAACTGCCAGAAGAGAGATCTATTATATGAGCCCATTATTGCTCAACTTAACATAAATATAGCTTAAATATCATCGAACATTAAGATTATTAATCTCTATATTTTGATACTAACTAATTGAAAGGTTCGCCAAAGATCGAAAAGGCGATTTTGGTTTGAGAATCAAACAGATAACTCTGTTCTGTAACATAATATTGTTCAATATTATCAGGAAACCACATGCTGAGTAAGCTCTAAAGATAATTATCCTGGTGGAAAAGATTATACAGTACGTAATTATACTGCAATTCTTTACACACACACACACACACACACACACACACACACACACAAATATATATATATATATATATATATATATATATATATATATATATATATATATATATATATATATGACTGGTAAAAATGTTGTTACAACAGAATTCCATCTAATTTATAGCAGCAACTGCTGGTACAAGAGTCAAATGATGGAATCGGCCTTAATAAGAGAGAGGCAGGTAATGATCATCTCAAAAGAGCCATGGATTTCAAGATGTGCATCAACAAGATTTTCATTAAACAACGCTTAAGAAGGTTAAAGGAAGATTATCAGCGGGGAGTGACCTAAATTGGCTTACCTGTGGATGGATCTCTTGGTATAAATACCACCTTTTCTGTAAACTTTTCTCAGTCATGTGCCCTGAGGAGGGAGACAGCAATCGATCAGGTATTTTTTCTGAAATATAGTATTTTTTCTCTCTATATTTTAGTGTTTTTATGGGCTCCTTTTATTATATATATATATATATATATATATATATATATATATATATATATATATATCTATATATATATATATATATGATATAGTGTCCTTATAACTCTCCTCTTGACAGCCTAATGTTTACTAACGTCGACGGAAGTCGGTGATACGTACTGTGGACGTTCTATAACCCTCCCGCCCAGTTACTGGATCAGTCACATAAATTTTAGTGCCTCTTTGGTGAATATTTCCGAAGTAGGGCGAATTTTTCATTAAACAACATTTGTGCTTTAAAGTTTATATATATATATATATATATATATATATATATCTATATATATATATATATATATATATATATATATATATATATAGTATATATATATATACACAGTGTCCTTATACTTCTCCTCTTGACAGCCTAATGTTTACTACGCCAACTGAAAGTCGTTGATACGTACTGTTGGACGTTCTACCCTCCTTAGTTACTGACTGAATCAGTCACATAAATTTTAGTGCCTCTTTGGTGATTTTATTTAATATCTATATAATATATATAATATATTATATATAATATATATATATCTATATATTATCTATAATATTAATATTACTAAATGACTCCATTCAAACTGGATGGTATCTAGTAAAATTAATTATTAAAAAACGTTACAAGCTTTCAAAGACAACAAGTCCTCATTATTAGTATCGATGAAAGCCTGTAACTTTATATATATATATATATATATATATATATATATATATATATATATATATATATATATATATATATATATATATATATATATATATATATATATATATATATATAAAGTCCACTAGATACCACCCAGTTTGAATAAGGTCCTTTTAGTAATTGTATTGTTGAACAGAACAATTGTGTAAGTGATAAGTTAACTTATTTGACCTCGATATTGAGTTTTAAAAGAACGCATGGAGGAAGAGCCATGATGGAAGTAAGATCCTATGGGAAAGTGAGAAGAACAGCGGCGACAGACAACAGAATCCGGTTCCTCAAGAAATGTATAGCGGACTGTGTGGCACCGAAATCGCTGGATAAGATACGAAGGAGACACGCTGATGAACATCCACTTCCAGCCTTTGTAGAGGAGATCTTGAGGGAAGACATAAGGAAGAAAACGATCGAACTGGAAGAACTAACGTTGAAGAGCAGACAAATCAAAAGGGAGCTGACGGAGAAATGTGGAGGCGTCAGCTTAGACAAGCTTTCAGAGGAGTTGAAGGTTATGTGAAGGTATAGACTCGTTGCCATTTTTGATAGGTCGGGGTGGGTAAAAAAAAAAAATAAATTATTTAGTCCAGAACATTTCCAAGAAACTTTTTTAATTTTGCATGAGGAACGATAATCACGATTTCATTGAAATGTGTAGAGGCTTAAAGGAACTAAATAAGAGCAAAAATGGGGATGAAGCTGCCTTTTTTATGGGGGGCATGTGGGCGGGGGGTAGGGTGAATAGATTCGTGTTCCCGGAGAGGTTGAGTAAGGCCTTTTAGATATTAGGCAAATAAAAGCACATACAAATTTGTAAGGCAGACAGAGGGGGCGGTGGAAGTTAGCAATGGATGTCGTAGATTACGAGAATAAGACAGTTGTTAAATGATGAATTTACTTACAATGAGCTGCAAAGAAAAAAAAAAAAAAAAACCGGACATAAGAGGGTTGCAATGCAATTTCAATAATAAAAAAAAAGTATGGTAGTCACAGAATACACAAGGAAGGAAGGATGCCCGCTAAGACCGATCGTGGCATCGGCAAGATCACCGCAGAGGAGATTGAAGAAATTTCTTTACAACATAATGGGAAAATGGGTGGATTTCGTATCTGAAGGCCATCTAAAACATAACATGAATCTTATAGATAAAAATATAAAATTAACGTAAAACATTGTATATTTGCGAGTTAGACTGTGCTTTCCTGTTCACTAAAGTGTCAATCACAATGACGAGGGTGGGAATAAAAAAAAAAAAAAAAAAAAAACAAAAAAAAAAAAAAAAGAACTTGGAGGAAGGGGTTTATGCATGTGACGGAGACCATGACGTTCTGATTAAATTGATGACAGCTTAAGTGGGGGTGAAACCATTACATATAAAATAATGTGGTGGACATTGGTTCGAGTCTTTTGCCGATCTTAGCTAACATCTTGAGGGAATGGTTTGAAATGGAAGCGGTAGGCAGATTAAAAAAAGGGAACCTAAACATTATAAAATAGGTAAGATACGTGGGGATCCTCTTGATGACTAACAAGGGAGAAGGGAAGAATGACACAAGTCCTAGAAAACATAAAGAAATTAAATGAACAAACCAAGTTCATAATAGAAGAAGAGAGGGAGGGAGAAATTCCTTTCTTGGATGTTTTGGTAAAGAGGGAAGGGGAAAATTTTAAATTCGAGGTATTGTGATGGTAATTGCTTCATAGCAAAGAAAGATAAAGGAAAGGAGAACGCATTTTCGAGAAGTTCGGCAGCAAGGAGGTTTTCGCGTCACTGTTGGAGGCGCCTATGTTCGTGGTTGTTCCAGAATCAGCAGAGTGTTGTGGATCTCGTCGTTACGTGAGAAACGCCGCGATTTCTGATGCAATACCTCGTCTAGATTCATCTTAAGAAAGTTCTAGAAAATCCCTGGAGTCAGTGAACGTTTTGCCGTAGGCTCCGCCCCCAGAGGTGCCAGTATAAATACGACGAACGAACTCTGGAGAGGAGTGATCGTAGAAGAGAGAGAGATCGTTAAAAAGAGAGATCACCAGTTTAGTCACAGAGAGCCACAGATCAGATTATCAGTGAGAGATCAGCTGCAGCAGAGATCTTCCGTGAGATACGAGAAAAAGGAACCGACGACGCATCAATCAAAAAGAAGAGTTGGTTGGATTATTGGTCTAGTCGTCTTCAGGTGTGGTCTACCGTGTTATCTCGACGTCGAGCAGACTTCAGAGAAGAAAAGGTCCTGTTACAGGTGTTGGGGAATTCCTGCCTTACAAGAAGATTAGTTTCTGCAATACGGAGTCAAGAGGACGTCCGCATTCGCCGATCTACATTTATGAAGCCAGCGCGTCGAACCGCCAAATCGAGTAGCAAGTATTTGAATTGCCGCACTGTTCCCCCAGTTCATGCAGTGTAAGATTCTATCTATTTATGTAAATAGGAGATACCATTCTGCATTTACCTTTGTTAGTAAGCTTGTAAATAAACCTATGTTGTGTTAGTGTTTCTTTCTATATTCATATCCCCAGTTTCAAGTGTTTGTGTTGATAAGTTTTTTTTTTTTTTTTATATATCGAACCTGAAGCGGACCCCATCCCTCAGAGGCCGTAACATTGTCTTTGAGATCTGTGGGTCCGTAACATTTGTGGCGACCTTGCCTAGGCTTATCAACACTTTAACAGTTTGAAACAGGAGAATATAGAAAGAATCAGAATGAGTGAGATGGTGAAAGAGTTTATTGGGTTAGGCAAGATACTAGGTCTAAAGGGGGATGATCTCCGTGAGTATGTTGAAAAGTAAGAGAGGGAAAAGTATGAGAGAGATGAAAGAGCGCGGGAGAGAGAAGCGCGGAAAATGCAGCGAGAGAGAGAAATAATGAGAATGCAGCAAGAGAGAGAAATGTTGGTAATGCAGCGGGAAGAAAGAGAAAAGGTACGTATGCATGAACAGGAAGAGAGAGAAAAAGAGCGTATGCATGAGTTGGAAATTGCTCGGTTAAGGGAAAGTACTCGTAACAGTCGGTTCAGGACGAGAAACGAAAACGAAGCTGATACGTTAGGTATGAGTGCAGTGCTAAAATTAGTACCAAAGTTTGATGAGGAAGATGTTACGACATATTTCATGTGTTTTGAGAAGTTAATGGAACGAGTAGGTTCTCCTACAGAAACGTGGACTTTATATTTTGCAATCAGTTTTGAGTGGTAGGGCGCTTACTGTGTATAGTTTGCATCTCTAAGGAGGAATGTGATAATTACGATATCGTGAAAGAAACCGTTCTTAGCGCGTATAGGCTAGTACCGGAGGCGTACCGTAAGAAATTTAGAAATTTGAGAAAAGGAAAGGATGAAAATATTTACGTATGTAGAATACGGTAAGAAGTTAGAAAGGCTGTTTTTTGATGTTAACTTCTACCAAGGTTGAGGATTTTAATAGTTTGAAGAACTTAGTGTTGTTAGAAAACTTCAAAGATAACGTATTCCCTGAGATTAAACTTTATATAGAAGGATAGGCGAGAAGTATCTTTTGCAGGAGCAACTAGGCTAGCTGATGAATATAGTCTAACTCATAATTTGATTGTTAGTAAGAAACGAAATGATCCTTCGTCTGGTAGAGTACAAAGCAGTAAAGGTTCCAGTCCTACTAATAGCAATGTGAGTAAAGGTGACTATTCCTGTTATACATGCGGAAAACTGGTCATACGTCTAAGGTTTGTAAAAGTAGAATGGCATCTAGTGGCTCAGAATTAACTTGTTTCCGATGTAATGGGAAAGGGCATTTAGCGAGAAATTGTGCATTAGAAAAGTATGACGGTAAGAAACCAGCATCGCTAGTTAACCTTTCGTCAAGTAAGGATGATGTGATGAGAGAAAAAACTAGGAAAGTTTTTGGTGAATTTCTGTCGGAAGGCGTAGTTTCCTCTCTTGGAGGAGTAGATTCGAGAAAAGTAAGTCTTGCTTTGAGACATAGGATCTGCTGTTCTCACTGGTTCGGAAAGAGTGTGTGCCGAACAGGGCAGAAATCAATATGGAAGAGAAAGTCATGTTAGGTGGATTTCCTAACACTTGTGTTCTTTGTCCTCTGTTGAAGTTGAATTTAGAAAGTCAGGTAGTGTCAGGAGAAGTAAAACTTGCAGTTGTGGACAGTTTGCACGTTGAAGGCGTTGACATTATTGTCGGTAATGACTTAGCTTTGTCCAAGAATGTGAATCCTGTGAGGAATATTCCAGTGCCTGAAATGGTAGTAACTAGGTCGGGTTTAGATACAGACGTAGACTACGGTGATAATAAGTTCGTGGATTCGAACGAGTGTGAGTTCGTGGATTCGAACGTGAGTGAGTTCGTGTATTCGAACGAGTGTGATAGAGGTAGTGAGGTTGATCTTAGCATAAATGTGGCTGAGAGTCCGGACTCTATTGAAGTTGACAGTGAGAGCCAAGGGGAAAGGTAAGGGGCGTAGCTGTCGAGAGTATGAGTAACGTAGTAATGTACCAGTATTTAGTACTAGTTACGGTGATGAATTAGGCTCTAACGTTTTGGATAAGGATGAGCTAGTCAAGTTGCAGAGAGAGGATGAGACACTAACCCGAATTTTTTAATATGAGCTGGATGATGATCTCGATGATGTGTATAAGGAAACTTTTTGTGTAAAGGACGAAGTTATGTTTCATGTTCGTCCTAAGTCAGTTAGTGAAGGGGGAATAACTGGAAAATTAGTAGTTCCTAGGAAGCTTTGTGAGCTATTTTTGAAGGTAGCACATGATGAGCAAGGGCATTTGGGAGTAAATAAAATTTTCAAGTGTATTAGTAGGGCGTACTTTTGGCCTAAGATGAAAAATGATGTATGTTTTAAGAGGTATGTTTTAAGCTGTCCTGAATATCAAATTGCCGGGAAACCAATTCAAGTAATTTCCAGAGTTCTGTTGTGTAATATTCCTTCAGTAGGCGAATCTTTTGATAATGTAATTATAAATATGTTTGGAACTTTGCCTAGAAGTAAGGGTAGAGATGATTGCATAACTAATCTTGATTATTATAAAAACAATCAAAGAGATGTTTGGCAGCTTGCGGAGGAGAACGGAAGCGCTTGGCAATTAGCGAAAGAAAACCCCGAACGAAAGTAAAGGGGAAACTGAAGGAAAAACCCAAACCCTCATCTTCGAGCAAAAAAGAGAAACGGTTTGTGTGAAAGAGATAAAGTTTTAGTACTAGTACAGAAAGAAGGTTCCTCTTTAGCTCATAATTTTGACGGACCTTTTTCAATTTTAGAGAAGAGGGGAAATATACCTTATAAGAATAAATGTGGGTAAGAGTAGAGCAAAGACAATGAATATAAATTTGCTTCAGAATTATAAACAACGCCCAGTACCGTGGCCTCCGCCCGTGTAACAGTGTTACTGAGTGAGATTAGTTTTGAGAAAAACACAAGATGTTTTAGTATTTATAAGTTTTAATCAGAGTTCAGAAAACGGAAAAAGTAAGAGAGAAGGATAATGTTATAGTTAGTAGCCTCTAGAATTTTCAGAATGAGTAGCCTAATAGCCGTTTTCTGTTTAGGCACGAGTGGTTGAGTGAATGAAGAAGTATTAAAGCTTTATGCAGAATTGTTTCCCTGCTGTTTAATTCTGCTCTTCTTTAGAAAAAAATAAAACAGTTGTTGATTTTCATTTGTTTTCTCTTTTGGGGGGGGCGGGGGGTGTGCTGATGGTAATTGCTTCATGGCAAAGAAATATAAAAGGAAAGGAGAACGCATTTTCGAGAAGTTTCGGCAGCAAGGAGGCATTAGCGCAATGTGTTGAAGGTGCCTGTTATCATGATGGTTCTAGAATCGGCAGGAGTGTTGTGGATCTCGTCGGGACGTGAGAAACGCCGCGATTTCTGATGCAATACCTATTCTAGATTCATCTAAGAAAGTTCTAGAATCCCTGCAGATGGTGACGTTCACCGTAGGCTCCGCCCCCAGAGTGCCGTATAAATACGACGAACGAACTTTGGAGAGCAGTGATCGTAGAGGGAGAGATCGTAAAAGAGAGAGATCACCAGTTAGTAAAGCCACAGATCAGATTATCAGTGTGAGATCAGCAGCAGCAGAGATCTTCCGTGAGATACGAGAAAAGGAACCGACTAAGTATCAATTAAAAGAAGAGTTGTTCGAGAGTTGTAGTTGTTTGGATATTGGTCTAGTCGTCTTCAAGAGTGGACGGCCCGTGTTATCTCGACGTCGAGCAACTTCAGAGAAGAAAGGTGTCGTTACAGGTGTTGGGGAATTCCTGCCTTACAAGAAGATTAGTTTCTGCAATACTGAGTCAAGGGGACGTCCTCAATCGCCGATCTACTTTTATGAAGCCACCTCTTCGAAGTTGCCAAACTGTTTAGTAAAGTATTCTTATACCTCACTGTTTCCCCCAGTTCACGCAGTGTAAGATTCTATCTGTTATGGAAATAGGAGATACCATTCTGCATTTACCTTTGTTAGTAAGCTTGTAAATAAACCTTTGTTGTGTTAGTGTTTCTTTCTATATTCGTATCCACAGTTTCAACTGTTTGTGTTGATAATTTTTTTTTTTTTTACTATTTCATATCGAACCTGAAGCGGACCTCTCTCAGAGGCTGTAACATTGTGTCGTCCTTTAACCAGGATATTTCGACACCGTAACATTGTCTCTGAGATCCCAGATCTGTAACACTGACCTTCCATGAAGAAATAACAACTCTTTCAAACTATTTCAGGAACAACCGTTTTCCATCAAAACTATTCTTCAGACAGTTAAATAGTATGTTGAATAAGAAGATGACGCCAGCTTCTCTATATCACACTGTTCCTAAAATTAATATGTACGCAGTGTTCCCCTACACACAAGATGACACTTTCAGGAAGAAATTTCAACTATCATTCAAAAGGAATTACCGGCCCTCAACCTAAAACTTATTCCGAAGAATCCCCGAACAGTTGGCTCTCTCTCCAAGTTCAGACAAGCTCAGTCCTTTGTTTACATCCAACGCTATATATTAGTACAAGTGTCCCAGATGTAGTCAGGGGATCTATGTCGGATGTACAAAGAGTCTGTTGCGAGTGCACATTGATGCTCACATAGGTGTCACCTTCAGAACTGGGAGCAGATTGTCTAGCCCAAAATGACAGTCTAATATTAAAAAACCATTCAAAAAATATGTAAGGCTTATATAGGACAATAAAGATTTTTCAATAGTAGGACAGGTACAAAAAGAAAAACGACTTAACAATACTGGAATCCATTATTATCAAATTGACTGTACCACCGTTTTTAAACTCCCAAAACGCCATCCACACAATTGTTTATTGCCTGATAGTCTTGTTGAGCTGTTTTTCTCTATCTGTATGTTTGTTATTGTTTCTCTCTCTCTCTCTCTCTCTCTCTCTATCTCTCTCTCTCTCTCTCTCTCTCGTTGTAACTATATACGAGTACAGTAGTATGTTTTTAACTTCCTTCCTTGGGCTGGGTAGTTTGTCACCAGCCATTTGCTTGTTCTTTAAGTAAATGTTTTATCAACTATATTCTGAACGTTTAATTTAATTTAATAATATGTAACTTGGATTTTATTATTTTATTGATTGCAATGTTCGCTTTGTTTGCAGCCTAGAATATGCAAAATATGTGGATGTTGTGAAACGTCGGCATAATAATTTTAATAAAATTCGCATATGGATAGTGGCCTTTCCCTGACCAGCCTGAGATTATATATATATATATATATATATCTATATATATATATATATATATATATATATATATGTGTGTGTGTGTGTGTGTGTGTGTGTGTGTGTGGTGTGATGGGTAAACTGTTCTGGTTACAACAGAATTCCATCTAATAAAGGAGCACATAAAAATGTTGAGATGTAATAAGTAAATACTATATTTCAGAATGAGAACAGTTATAGAAAAGGCGGTATTTATACAGAGATCCATCCACAGGTAAGCCATTTAACTAGGTCACCCCGGTTGATATTTCCTCCTTAGTCTTCTTAAGCATTGGTTGAAGAAAGATTTTATCTTTGATATGTGAATCCCAGGCATCCTTTGCAAAGTTCATTACCTGTCTTTGTTTATTCAAGGCTGACTCCACCATCTGGCTTTTGTATCGACATTCCTGTAATACCGATATAAGATTGGTCACAGTCCAGGCATGGAATTTTTGTATACTCTTGTGTCCTTGAGGATTGGCTTTTGTTAGATGTTAATCAGGTATTTGTCTAAGGTATTTGCATAGATAAATGCAAAAGGTTAGATTTTCTAAGAGTCAGTGTCAACATCTTACGCCTTTAACTGTTTAGCAAGTATATATACTTAGCACGGTAACGCTTCCTGAGCATTTAGTATGTATATATACGGGGTGGAGCAGATGTTTTGACCGTGTCGTTTAGTAAGTTATATAACAACTGATTTTTCCTGCCTTTCTTTCAAGGTTAATCCTCGATAATATCATTTCTCTAGGTCCAAGGAAGTGTTTGTTGACCATATCCAAACACAAAAAAACCACTTGTTTTCCAAATCCAAACCTCTTTTCTCAAAATTTTCTTGATTTTCTATATCTAATGCAGGAATTCGCCAATATCTCGGAGACAACACACTGCTGGACTGGTCTGGTTTTTCGACACAGGGGTGGGTAAAGGGCCTATACTATAAGTCCTATCTAATCCAACTTTGTATCGGTTGTGAGTTACTTTCTCCTCTGCTTTTCTTTCCAGCTCTGGTGCAAATGAAAACAATAAGTATGTAATTGTAGTTTATTGACATTATTCCGACTGAAATATATATGGTAACCAAAACAAAAGGTTAGATATAGAACGCACAAACTTTCATACATGAAACAAATACACAATTACCATTATTCTAAATGAAAGTTTATGTACAAAAATTTTTGGGCAAGAGACATTGCTGAAAATTCATCCGGCAGTGTGAATGATGAAAACGAAAACAGGGGTCTAATAAGGTAAAAGACAGCAAAGTAAGATCTATGTATAAAGATTGTGAATGGGTTGGAAGTAATGTCTGGTCCTAAGATTTCGTATTTGCGAGAGGTGCAGTTTTAATCACATCGATAAAAGAAAATCTATTAACCCATTAATGCCCAGCGGCAGGCAATCCTGCCAGCAAGTTTTAAACAGGCTTTATACAAAATACTAGGAAGATCAGAGAATCATCAGCTATTAGGATTCCAAATCTTTTGTTTTTTTTTTTTTATTGCTGACTGAAGCCAATATCATCGTAGGACTCCAAATATAAGCCTGGTGTTATTCCAAATTTTAGTGAGTGAAGAGGTCAGAATCAGCACCGCCACCTCCTTGTAAAAGTATGTATGTCTTCTTCTTCCTAAATGCATTTTACAAATAGATATGGTTAAATGCAATGCTCTAAGGATGAACCAACTGAATAATACAATAGTGAACGCTGTAACATTATTCTGAAATTAGGCAAGAAAATTTTTAGTGTGGCAGGATTTCCTGCCACTGGGCATTGGTGTGAACTGATTTACATCCTACCTGGATTTTTCAATAATATTTTGATACAATAATTTCATGAAAATCTTTCCATATGTATGACTTGATACTCCTTCACAAACATGCTCACTTGGAATAATAGGCTCTTATAAATCCATATATACATGTGTACATGAGCACATTACTTTGTACATTTGAATACATTTCAAGAGATTTGTATAGTCAGAATCAGTATAAACTTAACCTCACTTGTTAGCCAAATCGATAATGTCACTGTCGTCTTGATTTCGTCCCACTCTCCTGGACGATGGTTCACCCCACGAGAGGACGAAATTATTATCAACTAAAAAATTCCCATTCGGTTTACACACATGAAAATATATCAATTCCGAGGTAGAGCGAATTAGATATTAAAGGACATTTGTAGCTCGAATTATTTATATGAATCATGGTGAAGTGATATTTATTCATATATATATATATATATATATATATATATATATATATATATATATATATATATATATATATATATATATATATAAATATATATATATGAAATAAAATATCACTTCACCATGATTCATATAAATAATTCGAGCTACAAACGTCCTTTAATATCTAATTCGCTCTACCTCGGAATTGATATATTTTGATATATATATATATATATATATATATATATAGATATATATATATATCTATATATATATATATTATATATATATATGTATCTATATATATATATATATATATATATATATATATATATATATATATATATATATATATCAATGAAGCTCTCTTGGCCTTTATTGGATGATGAAGAAATATTTTTTTTGAAGGAAGTCTTTTCATAGGCATTATGACAATTGCTGGAAGGAGGACATTCCTTTTCAATTCGAATACTAAGTGCTATAGTAAACTTTCTTCTAGAAGGCTGTACCGGTCTGGGTCTCCATGTTAATAGTCATGTAATCAATAGCATGAGAAAGATCACTTGTGCGAGCATGTTCCTTAGGCTCTCGCTGGTCCTCTCATGTCTTCTAAGGGAGCGATATATATATATATATATATATATATATATTATATATATATATATATATATATATATATATATATATATATATATATATATATATATATGAATACATATATATATATATATATATATATATATATATATAATATATATATATATATATATATTACTCAGAAATTACATACTGTTTACTTTCAATATTTCTTTTATGTACAAAACAGACATGGCTCACATGGATTTTGGGAAACAACTTTAATATATACCATTATATGACTTGTCAAAGAAAATTCTGATGATTAGTAACAGCAATAATTTGAATGGCCAAGTAAATTGATTTTTTTGGATGTCTGTTGTTATTGTTCAAATTTCTCATATTGTGTCTCACATCGGTGAATAATGCGTGATTGTTTTGAGTTAGGTTTCATTACGATATTTAGTCATATTGACATGTTATTGAGTGAAATGAAGTGCGTCCTTTTGAAAGTGTCTGCCATGGTTTTGTTGTGAAAAAAAAATTTGGTTTGTAGGAAATACCGACCGTAAACCTGTGGGAAATTTTGAACATTTTGAAATACTTGGAAAAACAACAAAAAACAAAAAGTGACCAAAATTATGTATATTAAAATGCAAATAAATGATGGTGGTGTGAACTTGTGCACTTAAATGAAGTGGAGCAGCTTTTTTCTTTTTTTTTTTTTTTCTTGAGGGTGTCTTGTGATCAGAATATTTAGTGAAAAATCCAGGTAGTAGGGTGTAAATCAGTTCACACCAATGCCCAGTGGCAGGAAATCTGTCAAATACGAAATCTTAGGACTGGAAATTACTTCCAACCCATTCACAATCTTTATACATAGATCTAAGTTTGCTGTCTTTTACCTTGTAAGACCCCTATTTTCGTTTTCATCATTCACACTGTCGGATGAATTTTCAGCAACGTCTCTTGTGCAAGAATTTTGTACATAACTTTCATTTAGAATATGGTACTTGTGTATTGTTTCATGTCTGAAAGTTTGTGCGTTCTGTATCTAACCTTTTGTTTTGTAACTTTTATATTTCAGTCGGAATAATGTCAATACACTACAATTACGTACTTATTGTTTTTCATTTGCACCAGAGCTGGAAAAGAAAAGCAGAGAAGAAAGTAACTCACGACAACACAGACCAGCAGTGTGTTGTCTCCGAGAGATTGGCGAATTCCTGCATTAGATATAGAAAATTAAGAAAATTTTGATAAAAGAGGGTTTGGAAACAAGTGTTTTGTTTGGAAATGGTCAACAACACTTCCTTGGACCTAGAGAAATGATATTTTCGAGGATTAACCTTGAAAGAAAGGCAGGACAAATCAAAATCTGCTGGAAATCTGCTGGAAACGGTGTTTATAGCAGCCACGTGGAACCAGGAATTTTAACCTCCACCATGTATTATCCCTTGATCCTTTGTCCTTGTCTGTTCTTTTTGCAGAACATTCGGCCCAGATTAAGGAAACTGTAACTGCACCTCCTCCTCATTTCGTATAATAAGACTCGGTCAACTACCTGTGTATTCAGTGTGAACTTGAAAATTTAGAATGAACTACAAAATTACTTGTTCAAAGTCCCATATTTACTCACGTCTTACGTTGGTTTTATGATAATCTCAAGTATGTATTATATATATCTATATATATATATATATATATATATATATATATATATATATATATATATATATATATATATATATATATATATATATATATATTAACTTAACATGAACACAAAGGCCTCGAGGTTATTCATTTGAATTTGGATTCAATTTTCATTACTTCTCGTCCCCCTGTGACGAGAGCAATTTCCATGACCATCCCTTCGTCCAACATCCTGTAAGCTATATCTATCATTGTGCTATATCTCAACCAAAGACGCAGGTTCGAATCCTATACGATCAGATGCATCTGTTTATAATCACCATTTAGTTTTGTCATTTCTAGTTATAGTTAAGTTCCATAGTAAATGATGTTTGTAGTTAAATTACCATAATTTTTTGTGAATATGGAAAACAGCCACTCGTGTGACAAAAATTCATAGGTATGTATAAACACACACAGGATATTATATATATATATATATATATATATATATATATATATATATATATATATATATATATATTTATATATATATATATAGAATATATCTATATACAGGGTGGGCCAAAAGTAGGTGGACAGTAAGTGATAACATACGTGTACAATATTTACTAATAAAATTATTAATTAACAATTAGATCTTATTGCGTGCCATAATACATGAGCACTGAAATTTTATCAACGCAGTTGGTCAAACTGCTGTCCATCACAATTTACGCATCTATTTCTACCTACTTTTGGACCACCCTGTATATATATTTATATATATATATATATATATATATATATATATATATCTATATATATATTATATATATATATTATATCATATATATATACAGAAGGGTGGGGCATCTGGAACGCCGTATTAGATTAATATAGATGGAGAAAAGGCCAAGCGTAGCTCAAACATTTTTTTAGTTTCCAAATTTTCGAGACTTGGGTCTCATCATCAGGGCTGTAAAATATACAAAATATACAAATTAAAAAAGACTCAGTATTAATATTAATAAAAATGGAACAACATAAAAGTTAAATATAATAATTTAAAAAATGAAAAATATATATATATAGAAAAATAAAAAAGTGAAGAATGCTTAGTTAGTACCTATCTCTATGGAGTGACGTTGTCTGTTTGGAAAGCATATAGCATAGTGACTTCCTCCTTTCCAAACCAGACAACGTCACTCAGTTTTTTAACTCCATAGAGATAGGTACTAACTAAAGCATTCTTCACTTTTTAATTTTTATATATATATAATTTTTTAGTTCATTTTTTTTAAATTATTATATTGAACTTTTATGTTGTTCCATTTTTATTATCAATACTGAGTCATTTTTTTATTTGTATATTTTGTATATTTTACAGCCCTGATGATGAGACACAAAGTCTCGAAAATTTGGAAAAATAAATGTATGATGCTACGCTGGCTTTTCTCCAAATCCCTATGTGTGGTGTGTGTGTGTGTGTGCGTGTATGATTATACATGCATATGAATTTTTGTCACATGAGTGGCTTTTTGATATTAGTAAGATATTAATTCAATATGAAAACATCATCTACTCTCGCATTCACGATATTTTGTAATGACATAAAACAGATGCATCTGATCCGTAAAGGATTCGAACGTGCGTCTTTGGTTGAGATGCATTGCAATGATAGACAGCCAACTCTGCTATTTGGGAAGTGCAAGATATAGCTTGCCGGACGTTGCAGGAGGGGAGAGTCATGGCAATTGCCTTCAGTCACAGGGGACGAGAAGTAATGGAAATTGAATCCAAATTCAAATGAATAACCCCAAAGCCTTTGTGTTCATGTTAAGTTGAATCCAGAGGTTGACCAGTTTAAGATTACTAAAAAGTAAGCATTCATCTCGAAAGCTAAACGTCTATAAGTCACATTTTCACTGTGTTCTTGATGCAATAATTTATCATTGCAAATTAGTGTGGACGGGTCATAGGGCCATCATTCTACTGACCTTTCAGTCAAATCATGAAGGGAACGTCAGCAGAATACGAAGGCTGCTTTCAGTCATGCGGAGGTTGAAATGCAAGATGATGATGGTGACAAAATTTTCCTTGCTGACGCCCAGAACAACCCATTTCTGTTGCGCAGAGAAGAGAAAACTGCTTGCATCGTACTCTATCGCTGAAGACTTCTTGTATAAAGCCAAAGGTAAGGAGAGAGAGAGAGAGAGAGAGAGAGAGAGAGAGAGAGAGAGAGGAGAGAGAGAGGGGGGAGGAGGCTGCTGCGGGAGAGAAATGGAATTCTGATTAAATTCAACAAGCCAAATGAGGAACTTTGGATCAACAGTTATAAAATGCCCTTAAAGACTTTATTTCCCCTCTCATAATGACTTCTGAACCCTGTGGGGGCACGTCGTCAAAGCCTCCACCAAATTGCGTTTCTTTCCATTTTCGTTGTAAGGTCTTGAGGAAAATGCAAATAAGACACAAATCCTATCCCAGCTTTACAAAACGACTGAGATGAAGCATTCATGAGTCTTAACCCATCCTTGAAAACAACCCAGAATATTTTTCTACGCGTATTCTTGATCTTATCCGTGCCTTGTTATTACAGTCAGAGAGTTTTCATTAGACGAGTATGCAGTCACAAACTTGAATATTTCTGGTAAATTCAGTAAGGTGAGGTCAACGTTTTTCCACCTGACATTATACTTGATGTTGTCGATAAAATAGACTTATTTTCTGATTATCGGTGCTAAACCATTTTTATTCATTAGATCTGGAGTGGAACATTGTGAATTTTTGCATTTAACATTTCTTGTAATTCTTTAAGGCCTCCTGTAAGCGTGGGTAGAAACAGTTTCTTATTTTCACCTAAAACAATTATGACATACATTCATACATACTCACACATACACACATACACACACACACACACACACACACACACACATATATATATATATATATATATATATATATATATATATATATTATATATATATATATATATATATATATATGTATGTATGTATGTATATGTGTGTGTGTGTGCATGAATGAACAATGAAAATTTGGAATGTGGTGAATATGCAAATAAAGGCAAAAACCCGCCACGAGGGAAGTGAAGAATGGAGTACCGCTACAAAGCCTTTGACTCTCGTCCTTTTGCAGTGGAACTCCATTGTTTCAGACTGCTTTGTGGCTTGAGTATATATACACACACACACACACACACACCATACACATATATATTATATATATATATATATATATATATATATTATATATATTATATATATATTACATATATATATACATATATATATATATATATATATATATATATAATATATATATATATTATATAAAAGATGAAGAAATTAAGGGCGGAAGCACAATGAGATTTACATTTTCCTTTAGTCCAACGTTTTCGTTGACCACATCGCCAAATCTTCAGGGCTTTCTACAAAAGAAAATATCATTTTCTAACAAAATAAAAGAGCTGATTACAATCTCCAATAGTTGCAAAAACTAAAAAAATATAAGGTAAAATTGCAACTCAGACTTAAATTACATGCACACTTGTCTAAAACTGAGACCAGAAGTACAAAACAGGTATAAATAACGAAACGAATATTTAAATATCTCTGCAAAATTATATATATTACATAAAAAGAACTCTAACACAGCTCCACACTTAACCAGCTCTTTCTACCCCTTGAAGTGTTATTTCATCGTCTAAAAAATTTCAATTCGTGTAGTGACCTTAGCCGCCTACAGGGTGAATTAATGGTTTTGTCCCAAAATGCTTTTCTCAAAATTAAAACAAACTGGGCTCCTTTAAAAAAAAAAAAATGATCTGAAATTCTCAAGTCCCTTTCTAAGGGTGATGACACCATCATTGTGAGGCCGGATAAGAGAGGGGGAACGGTAATATTGGATAAAAGTGACTACAGTAACAAAATGACTACTATTTTAAGCGATCGTACAAGGTTCCAAATAGTAGGTGTACCTATAATTATCAAAGCGTATTCAAAGTCGAGGATAAAATTAATATATTTCCCAGTCTTGAAAAACGACCACATCATTGATGAAAGAGTGTTCCAGGATTAAACTCCAATGATTCATCTTACGGAATTTTGTGTGGTCTACGAAAGATACATAAAAATAACGTTCCTCTCCGCCATATTTTGGCCTCTTAACCAACACACCTACCTACAAACTGGAACCGCTGACCACAAAACAGTATACCCTTAAAAATTCTGAACAGTTTAAAGAACGTATTTTATCCCATGATTCTGACTTATTCATGACTAGTTTTGATTGTGAGTCACTATTCACCAATGTACCTGTAAGAGAGACCACAAACATTCCCTGAACCTGAGTCTGTTTACTGTAATTTTAGTTGTTCGAACTTTAAAACTCTTTTAGAATTGTCCGTGCTGGGACACATAATGTTTTCAATGGACAGCTTTGTAAACAAATTGATGGGATGGCCATGGGGTCTCTTTTTAGTCCTACCTTTGCGAACATCTTCTGTGCTCCCTGGGAGTAGCGCATTTTGGACGACACTTTATCCTATTCAAGCATGATTCCGGGATGCTGACCGGGGTTCCTAGTTTTGCTAATAATTACTGTAATGATGTTATTTTAAACAAGGAAAAAGAACACAATTCAAAATTAGCCTTCTTAGCTATGTCTAAGGAAAATGATTGTTTTAATACTTAAATTTTTAGAGAGTAAATATTCATGGCCTCGGTTCCAGCTCTATAATTCCTGTTTTCTCAATTTCAGTTCTCCTCCAGTACTTTTTCTAATAACTGCTTCCCTTCTAAGATTTTCTATAAAATTTTAAATAAAACTACTTAATAAAAATTTTCTGACAGCCTAATATATATATACATATATATATATATATATATATATATTATATATATATATATATATATATATATATATATATAGATATATATATATATATTTGTATTTATTTATATTTATATAAAATTTTGCAGAGATATTTAAATATTCTTGTCGTACATCTAGTCTCAGTTTTTAGTCAGTGTGCATGTAATGTAAGTCGTGAGTTGCAATTTTACCATTAAAATTGTTTTAGCTTTTTCAACTG
>NC_061098.1:57824761-57827261 GCF_015104395.2 Macrobrachium nipponense | reverse complement strand
TTAAGACTGCGTAGATATAAAAAATACTATTTATTTCCCAAAGCAATTGGTTATAACAAAGAACAATGATTAACAAGTCATAATGGCATAAACACCCAAATCTACCCATAAAGAACCAGTAAGATAACATTCTACCCCCTGACTAAGGTTTTACACTCCCAAACCCAAAAGTATCTTATTGATTGTCTCGTATTAGTCAGGTTAGAGAATCCCGTTTCTAATCAACCATGGAGTCGGACCCATCTGTAATAAAGATAATAGGTATATAGACATCCCCACGTCACTCTTTTCAAAGTATTTACGTAAAGAGAGTATTTTCACACTTCTCTCTCTTTTTCCAAAAGGTAACAGTTTTTCTAAGTTTTTATAGAATGTGTCCGACCTTTTCGATGGGCGATTTCTCCCGACACTCGAGCAACCACTTGACCTAATCTCGTTTGCACAAAGAATGCGTCTTCCACAAGTACCCTGAACTAGTAGGCTATAATACGCTTACAAACGAATGTACATGCCTCGCAAACGGGGGAACGACCTCTGAGTCAAGTTGCTTGTTCAGCAAATACCTTTTTCTCCAAGTGAACTTGCAGTGTACCACCTCTTGTCTATATGCGAGGAGAGCTATGTGACTTTATTATCATATATGACACTGTAAACATATTATTAGCCATTCCCCTCTTTTCACCTCCTAGATATATATATATATATATATATATATTATATATATATATATATATATATATATATATATATATATATATATATATATGTGTGTGTGTGTGTGTGTATGTACACAAAGCTTAAAATTCAAGGCCAGGGGGCAGCATCTTTGATCAGTGCAAAAACACAGCAGAAACACTTAAATAGAATAACGAACATGATAAGCAAATTTGGGTATCCATTACAAATAAATTTTAGGTTAACAAAAATAAATGATTGTGATGTACAAAAAACTACCTGAAAATACCCTCATTCATATGATAGAAAAGAGACAGTAATTAGCAGGAGAAAGAAAAACAACCGAATTCTAGAAAGCCCTGTAAACTTCAGAAGAAGTTAATGAAAGGGAAATGAATCTTAATCCTAGATTATACAATTACCCAAAAAATATTAACATACATAATGTAGATTACTCGCTAACCAAGATCACAATTGATCTAACATCAAAGTTGGCCGAATACAGAAATTATAAGGGTGGCGACAACACCATTCACACACATACACACAAACACAGCTGTCCATCAAATGTTCCAGATCATACAAGGGGTCTGCAGCCGGAGGAAACGCTGTGCTCACGTCAGTAACATCAAGAAAGAATAACTCAGCTTATTTCCTTACAGGTTATCCAAACAGAATCAAGCTTTTTCACGGCTCCTCAGGTTCGCAGGACGAAAGCAGGACCAGGGAAAAGATAGGCAAAAGGCAGGTCCAGTGATGTAGAGAAATAGATAAAGGGGAACACATATAGTGCCCTCCACAACACACAGGAAGGGCGGCCGACCAGGTCACAGAGATGCGTCACAAACAACACCAAGGTTGCAGCTTCCACAACTACTTCAGTTCATTTAAAGAGGAAGGTCCTCAGTAATAAAGTGGAAAGGAGCCATCAAATGCAGCACGCCCTTCAGACTGTATAAGATCCTAAGAGTATCTTCATCGTATTAATATCCTGCAAGAACAAGGTCAACGAAACCTCCCAGATAAGGAGCCGGATAAGTTCTCTCATGCTCAGCCAAACGTGAAGTAACGACCTGGAAATCACCAAGAGACATCCAGCTGAATAAATGCATGAAAAGAAATAACTCTCATATGCGAGGTACCACTTAAACAATAACAACCTACCGGGAGAGCGAGAAGAACCTTAACCAGTTCTTTATTTGTGGCATAAAAAGAAAATTAAATTGTGTTCTTTACAGGTCACGAATAAATATTTAAGCAAACTATTACAATATATATATATATATTTATATATATATATATATATATATATATATATATAGATATATATATATATATATATGTATATATATATATATATATATATATATATATATATATATATATATATATATATATATATAGTAGTATATATACATATATATATATATATATATATATATATATATATATATATATATATATATATATATATATATATATATATATATATATATATATATCTATATTATACATATATATATATATATATATATATATATATATATATATATATATATAATATATATACGATATATATATATATATATGATATATATATATATATATATATATATATATATATATATATATATCTAATAAAAGGAGCCCATAAAAACACCAAAATGTAAGAGAGTACTATATTTCAGAGACTGCTGTCTCTCTCTTCATATACCTGAAGAGAGAGACAGCAGTCTCTGAAATATAGTACTTTTCTCTCTACATTTTGGTGTTTTTATGGGCTCCTTTTATTAGATGGAATTCTGTTGTTACAGAACACTTTTAC
>NC_061098.1:57812261-57817261 GCF_015104395.2 Macrobrachium nipponense | reverse complement strand
TCTATACATATATATATATATATATATATATTATATATATATATATATATCTATATATATATATATATATATATATATATATATATTATATATATATATATCATATTATATATATATATCTATATATATATATTCATATATATATATATATCTATATAGCATATATATTATATATCTATATATATATATATATCTATATATCTATATCTATATTATATATATCTATATATATCATATATATATATATATATATATATATATATTATATATATATATATATATATATTGTAGCGTTTCCTTCCATGTTTGGCGCCCAATGCTTTAATTTTTTGTGGACATGTTTACTTGTAAGGAAATCTGGTGTCTCTAAAAATTACTTGATATGATATAAGAGTGTTTTGAAATAAATGTTTTTATCATTTTTAATAGCATTTCACTTATACTGCATTCCAGCATCCTTTCATCATTCTTCATGTGTGACTCTCTCTCTCTCTCTCTCTCTCTCTCTCTCTCTCTCTCTCTTCTCTCTCTGAATCTTACTTCTTAGTGTGACTACAGGGTTTTGACCAGTAGCTCCTTGATATCCTGGATCTGAGTCTTCTCTTTTATTCCATTACTCCAGCTCCTCTTTTCACTGTCTCAAACGTTGAGTACTGCCTCAGTGCTTGGCCTGACAGCCTAAATTTCATAAAAAACAAATCATCAAAATATTTTTATATTTTTATCATATAAGTACATGTGTGTGTGGATGTGTTTGTGTGTCGTGTGTCCTTAAATCCATGGTAGACAGAAAATTGAAACTAGGGACCTTTATACCTATTGGATTATAAAGATTTATTCTCAAGTCACGTGTTCCTTCGTGCTACAGTGGATATATATATATATATATATATATATATATATATATATATATATATATATATATATATATATATATATATATATATATATATATAGGCTCACTAAAACCACCATGAAAGCGGTTGTTTGTCAATGAGAGATTTGCTCCGTAAGTAAAATATAAAATTAAAAAAGATTTAGAAGGGTCTAGGCTCATGCCCTCTGATAAAGCCTGTCCTTTATATAACTAAACTTTTAATAGTATGTGTACTTAGACAATTCAGGTAGATTTGCTATAGGTGCAACTCTCTAGCTCGTGAACAGGAGTGAGACTACTCTAATTGGAATTACACTCAGCTTGTGCTCGTGTAGTTTTAATCTAATTAGTAGTAAGTGTGCATGTGTTGAGAGCTCTTTTACAACTGCTCTAACTGATTTGTTCTTTCCAGAGGTTATTAAAGGGAAAATCCCAAATGGGACAGTTCTCAAACAATGGTTTCAATAGACCAATGAGATAGGTTCCCGAACTGTGGAATTAAATGAACACCGTAACAAAGTAAAGAAAGAAAGTTACTATGAAAGAAGTAGCGAAGTTTTAAAAGTTCCTGGATCTGAAATCACAAGCAACTGCACAATCCTGAGTTGTCAAATGAATAGAGAGAGAGAGAGAGAGAGAGAGAGAGACGGGAGAGAAAGAAAGAAATTAGAGGGGGTGTTAGGGAGGAGAGAGAGAGAGAGAGAGGAAGCGAGCGAGAGAGCATTAGGGAGGAGAAAGAGGTGAAGAGCAAGAGAGAGAAAGAGGGTGAGAAGGAGTTTCTCGGTTGTCATTCAGAGATTTCCCAGGTAGTGCCGTATTGGTCAGCTAGTGTATATTTCATTTATATATATATATAAATATATATATATATATATATATATATATAATATATATATATATATATATATATATATATATATAGTATATATATATATATATATATATATATCGATATATATATATATATATATATATATATATGTTACATTTAAGTAACGTTAGACTAAAGTGTATCCTTTATGTGGATTGTAATGAAAGAAAAAAAAAAACTAAGTTTTTTTTTTTGTCTAATTGCATATTTGTTTTGTTTCATTTCCGCTATTTCGAGAAGGTTTGGGAAATTACCGAGAGCAGGAATAGCCTGTTTTATACAGAAGTACCGAAGGACTGTTTGCAGTGGGAGGGATCTGCTGAACCAGACCATTCCAGAAAGTCGCAAACCCTGTATAAGAAGAAGAAAGTGTTCGTGACGGGGGAGACAGAGACGGACACTAGAGGTGTTAGGAAGGGAGGAAAAGGTGCAAGAGAGTAGGGTTACATAACTCTGTGTGAGCTGGTGTTACGAGTATTTACGTGAGTTATATATTCTATATAATAGAAATAGGCCAGTAGTGATGTTAATCAGGTAAAGTTTAATGGTGTTTTTTTGTGCAAATACACTAATTTGTGGAGTAATAAGCCAGCCAGGTTGGAGCTGTCATCGGAAGACAGTCTGGTTTAAACTTAGGCCTCATTTTATAGCCTAAGCAAGGTTGTTGTATCACTTGCCTGTAATTAACATGATTTGTGTGAAGAAAATTAGTGGCAGGGTATGAGTTTTCTACGAATACCTATAGGGTAGCTTGCACCTACCTACCTGTAAATCCCTAGTCTCTGTTCTCCATACTAGCCAGGATAGGGCTACCAGTAAAATCCCCTAGGCTCTGTTCTCCATAACTAGCCAGGATAGGGCTACCTTGTAAATCCCTAGTCTCTGTTCTCCATAACTAGCCTGGATAGGGCTATCAGTAAGTCCCTAGGCTGTTTTCCTTAGTTAGTCAACATAGGGCTATAAGTCCCTAGTCTGTGTTGTCCTTAACTAACCAGGGTAGGGCTATCCATATGTGCAGTGCATTACTCTCAAGCTAGTCATGTTTGGTACACATTTTTTTTTAGAAAATGTTTAACTCTGTTAGTCATGTTGGGTATTCCAGTAGTTAAGTTAGAGCATGACTTGTACCCTAAAGCTAGCCGGATTAAATATTGATTCTGGCAATAGGCCTAAACTTACAAGGTTAAATTAGGTATGCAATATTTGTATGCAGGTTTTGAAAGAGTTAGGCTAGAGCTGGTGTGCTGAAACTATTCGTTCATTATTAAGGGAGTACGTATTTAAGTTTTCTGTCTGTTACATATTTAAATGGCTCGAGTGCTCATTAGTCACCCATGATTGTCATTAAGTAAAGATACTGTGGTTACTACTGTACTAATCATATATAAGGAATATAAAGTAAATTTGTGTTTGGCTGTACTGATATACTAAGGAGGTTGCAATTTTACATTTAATATTTTTTTTGGAATTTATTTGAAAATACAATTTTTTTAAATTGTTAGAATAAATATAATACTGTTAAACTATTGTTGTTGGTATTAATTCCATATTCCTGTTTACACTTTGTTCATGTTCTTTAGCCAGTAAAAACACTCCAGAGGGTCTATCACTGTTGAGTCAACCTTCCTACAATATAGATATATATATATATATATATATATATATATATATATATATATATATATCTATATATATATATATATATATATCATGATATATAATATATCATGAAGTCACATGCATATACTGAGTTTTTTAAGCATATATATATATATATATATAATATATATATATATATATATATATATAATATATATATATATATAATATATATATATATATATATATATATATATATATATATATATACATATATATATATATATTTATAAGCATATATATATATATATATATATATATATATATATATATATATATATATATATATATATATATATGAATAATTTCACATCGAACCGTGATCCATTTATATATCAATTCAAGCTACAAATGTCCTTTAATATCTAAATTCACTTTACCTCCCAAATATGATATTTTCATATATGTACCGAAGGGGAATTTTTTAATTAATTGATAATAATTTCGTCCCCCCATGGGATCGAAGGCTACGTGCTGTCAAACGCTCGAATTGGCCAACATGGTAGACGGGGTTCCATATCGATTCTAATTACGAAAGCATCCAGATCGAGGGTGATTTGTAAGGTCAGAATCGATATGAACTTATAGCGTCTCTGTTGGCTGATTGGATAGCGTCACTGACAGTCCTGATTTCGTCCCCGTCCACTTGGACGGTGGTTCGATCCCATGGGGGGACGAAATTATTACAATTAAAAAATTCCCCTTCGGTACATATATGAAAATATATCATTTGGGAGGTAAAGTGAATTTAGATATTAAAGGACATTTGTAGCTTGAATTGATATATAAATGGATCACGGTTCGATGTGATAATTATTCATAACAAAAGGCTACGTGCTGTCAAACGCTCGAATTGGCCAACATGGTAGACGGGTTCCATATCGATTCTAATTACGAAAGCATCCAGATCGAGGGTGATTTGTAAGGTCAGAATCGATATGAACTTATAGCGTCTCTGTTGGCTGATTGGATAGCGTCACTGACAGTCCTGATTTCGTCCCCGTCCACTTGGACGGTGGTTCGATCCATGGGGGGACGAAATTATTATCAATTAAAAAATTCCCCTTCGGTACATATATGAAAATATATCATTTGGAGGTAAAGTGAATTTAGATATTAAAGGACATTTGCTAGCTTGAATTATATATGATATATAATATATATATATATAATATATATAATATATATATATATTATATATACACTTCAAAAACTCAGTATATGCATGACTTCATGATAATAGCGAATACCACAGGTAAAAATAATAGGCAGAAATTCGTAGACGAGCGCTTTCGTCCTTTAATGAGACATTGTCGAGGCACAAATAAAGATAATAGTATCTCATTTTGTGCTTCAACAATATCTTATTAAAGGACGAAAACTCTCGGCTATGAATTTCTGCATGTTATTTTGCATGTGGTATTTGCTTATATACATATAGTACACTAGCTGAGCAACAAGGCACTGCCTGGGAAAAACTCTGTATGACTACCAATAAACTCTCTCTCTCTCTCTCTCTCTCTCTCTCTCTCTCTCTCTCCTCTCTTACTTCTTCTCTCCTCCATAATGCTCAGTATGACTAACAATAAACTC
>NC_061098.1:57800434-57810434 GCF_015104395.2 Macrobrachium nipponense | reverse complement strand
GTAATGCACTGCACATATGGATAGCCCTACCCTGGTTAGTTAAGGACAACACAGACTAGGGACTTATAGCCCTATGTTGACTAACTAAGGAAAACAGCCCAGGGACTTACTGATAGCCCTATCCAGGCTAGTTATGGAGAACAGAGACTAGGGATTTACAAGTAGCCCTATCCTGGCTAGTTATGGAGAACAGAGCCTAGGGATTTACTGGTAGCCCTATCCTGGCTAGATATGGAGAACAGAGACTAGGGATTTACAGGTAGGTAGGTGCAAGCTACCCTATAGGTATTCGTAGAAAAATCATACCCTGCCACTAATTTTCTTCACACAAATCATGTTAATTACAGGCAAGTGATACAACAACCTTGCTTAGGCTATAAAATGAGGCCTAAGTTTAAACCAGACTATCTTCCTATGACAGCCGCAACCTGGCTGGCTTACTACTCACAAATAGTGTATTTGCACAAAAAAACACCATTAAACTTTACCTGATTAACATCACTACTGGCCTATTTCTATTGAAATCCCCTTTCATTCTTACATCAAATATATAACTCACGTAAATACTCGTAACACCAGCTCACACAGAGTTATGTAACCCTACTCTCTTGCGCCTTTTCCTCCCTTCCTAACACCTCTAGTGTCCATCTCTGTCTCCCCGTCACGAACACTTTCTTCTTCTTATATAGGGGTTGCGACTTTCTGGAATGGTCTGGTTCAGCAGATCCCTCCCACTGCAAACAGTCCTTCGGTACTTCTGTATAAAACAGGCATATTCCTGTTCTCGGTAATTTCCCAAACCTTCTCGAAATAGCGGAAATGAAACAAAACAAATATGCAATTACACATAAAAAAACTTAGTTTTTTTTTTCTTCATTACAATCCACATAAAGGAAACACCTATTCTAATGTTAATTAAATGTAACATTATATATATATATATATATATATATATATATATATATATATATATATATATATATATATATATATATACATACATATATGTTACGCAAAAATGTGGATAATTGCCAAATGTGTACATTTTGCAATTAATTTTGCCTATTGTGTACAATTTGCAGGCACCAAGCGCTGCAAATTGTACACAATAGGCAAAATTAATTGCAAAATGTACATATTTGGCAATTATCCACATTTTGCGTAACATATATATATATATATATATATATATATATATATATATATATATATATAGTATATATATATATATATATATATATATATGAATATCACCTAGCTGACCAATAAGGCACTACCTGGGAAATCTCTGAATGACAACCGAGAAACTCCTTCTCACCCTCTTTCTCTCTCTTGCTCTTCAACTCTTTCTCCTCCCTAATGCTCTCTCGCTCGCTCCTCTCTCTCTCTTTCTCTCTCTCTCTCTCTCCCCTCCCTAACACCCCCCTCTAATGTCTTTTCTTTCTCTCCCCGTCTCTCCGCTCTCTCTCTCTTCTCTCTCTATTCATTGACAACTCAGATTGTGCAGTTGCTTGTGATTTCAGATTCAGGAACTTTTAAAAACTTCGCTATTTCTTTTATAGTACTTTCTTTCTTTACTTTGTTACGGTGTTCATTTAATTCCACAGTTCGGTGAACCTATCTCATTGGTCTATTGAAACCATTGTTTGAGAACTCTCCCATTTGGATTTTCCCTTTAATAACCTCTGGAAAGAACAAATCAGTTAGATCAGTCTGTAAAAGAGCTCACAACCACATGCACACTTACTACTAATTAGATTAAAACTACACGAGCACGAGCAGAGTGTAATTCCAATTAGAGTAGTCTCACTCCTGTTCACGAGATCTAGAGAGTTGCACCTACAGCAAATCTACCTGAATTGTCTAAGTACAGCCAATTACCTATTAAAACTTTAGTTATATAAATGGACAGCTTTTATCAGGAGGGCATGAGCCTAGACCCCTTTCTAATCTTTTTTTGATTTTATATTTTTACTTGCGGAGCAAATCTCTCATTGATAAACAACCGCTTTTATGGTGGTTTTAGTGAGCCTATATATATATATATATATATATATATATATATATATATATATATATATATATATATATATATATATATATATATATATATATATATATATCCACTGTAGCACGAAGGAGCACGTGCTTGAGAAATATCTTTATATCCATGGTATAAAGGTCCCTAGTTTCAATTTTCTGTCTACCATGGATTTAAGGACACACACACAAACACATCCACACTACACATGTACTTATATGAAAATAAAAATATAAAAATAGTTTATTTGATTTGTTTTTTATGAAATTTAGGCTGTCAGGCCAAGCACTGAGGCAGTACTCAACGTTTAAGACAGTGAAAAGAGGAGCTGGAGTAATGGAATAAAAGAGAAGACTCACATCCAGGATATCAAGGTGCTACTGTGGTCAAAAAACCCCTGTAGTAACACTAAGAAGTAAGATTCAGGAGAGAGAGAGAGAGAGAGAGGAGGAGATGAGAGAGAGAGAGAGAGAGAGAGAGTCACACATGAAGAATGATGAAAGGATGCTGGAATGCAGTATAAGTGAATGCTATTAAAAATGATAAAACATTTATTTCAAAACACTCTTATATCATATCAAGTAATTTTTAGAGACACCAGGATTTTCCCTTACAAGTTAACATGTCCACAAAAATTAAAGTATTGGGCGCCAAACATGGAGGGAAACGCTACAATAATATATATATATATATCTATATATATATATATAATATATATATATATATATATATATATATATATATATATATATGTATGATTACATAATAAAAAATATGGAATGTTAGTCCATATATATAAAAGACTAAAACTAAAGAGGTCAACCAGATTGCTTGCAGGAATGTGATCAGAACTAGAGACGCTAAAGATGACGTATACAACAAAGTAGGGCTAAGATAACATGCCGTCACCTGTAGTCATTCAATTGTTTATAAACTTTAGTCCAAGCTTCCTGCTTGAGACAAACCCGTGACCATATAGCTCAAGCGGCCTACGTGATCTGTAGCGTGTCTCATTTTGATTATATGTTCGTATGTAACTATGTCATCTGATGTATGTTCATATGTTCGAGCTACTGTCTGTTCCTTTATGACTGGTAACCGAGATGGTAGACGAGCAGAATAGAGTTAGCTATCGTCATTAGAAGACCTGTACCTCTTTTACCTAAGCTTTATCATGTAGAGAGAATAGAATTAGCCATCATCATTGGCAGAAGCGATCAGCTATCGTCATTAGAAGACTTGTACAATCATACCTGATCTTCGCCATGTAAATTCAGAGAATATAAGTATTTTTGTACTTCGTGGTTTCTACTAGATCCTCACCTCATCACCGGATCATCATGAGTTTAACACATCGTCGTCATAAACCAAGAAGATAATACCGACTTCGTAAGTGATCTACAAAACCCCGCCCCCAAGACACTCCATTGAATATGGAAGTGCAATACCAACCGACTTAGCGTAAGATTATCGCAAGTCTAACATTACCTCATAGGGCGCCTTATTATAACAAGGCAACAGCCCTAAAAAAAAGTGGTGCAGCGACTGTACGCGCCTAATAAAAGTGGCAGCGTCCCAGAAGAACTCTACAACTTCTCCCGAAGAAAAAACCAGAATAATAAATCATGAAGTCAACGACGACGAAAGCAACAGATTCTTCAAGCAACTAGTATCATCGTTAAGTGAGCGTTTTCAGTTAAGAATAACTTCAAGAAACAAACCCGACACGAGGAAACTAACCAACCAAAAAACCAGGTCATCGCTAATAGAGAAGGAGGACCAAGGCTGTGTGTCGTTAATCGGGAACACCGACTTCCCACAAAAGCAAGCTAAGTACAAATTTTTATTCATTTGGAGTAACTGAGTGTTTCCTTTGCAGGTCGAATTTCGTTATTCCTGTGGCTGAATTACGAGACATTCTTAATCTTACTTTTTTACAGAAATTATCTACATCATTGAGATTTCGCTACTGCGAGTTTTTTTATCTTTGAGTGTCTGTTTCCAGAAGTTCTACTGAAATATCATAATCATATACTATGTTTAATTTTATCAATTTTGGGTGAGTTATTAATCCCTTACGTAACAAATCATATTAAACAGTGAATATGCGTTTACGCAGTGGACGTCTGTATTTATACAGATGCATGGATAGGGTCGTTAAGCACCGTAGTGATTAGAAAACACACAAAAAACCAGTGGAACACCCGTACAAATCTATATAAATTAGATGTAACACTATTTCGGGTCATGACAATAAAATGCTCCTTTGCAAAGTCCCGATCGCAGTTTTAGCCTTGAGTTTTTGAGTTATATAAAAAATCTAACCTCAATGACTCAACCTTAACTTTAAAAAATACGGCTGGATTGCAAGGAATAACATGTCTATAAAAAACTTTCATTAGGCTAAATGCGCTGACCGAGGATCCCTCACTATTTCAAATTTTAGTAAAGAATGAAGTAAACAACAGCAAGTACATGATAACGCAGTAGAGATAACTTATTTTAATAGTAATCGCTCAATTCTTTATAGTTCGTCATTCATATGTTCGTTGTTTTATACATAACTAGCAGCAACATAATGCTAACATACAATACGTTGTCGATGGTAATAAAGAGAAGGATCCTAATTATTACAAAAGAAATAGGTAAACAGTAGCCCGTTTCAGAAACAAAGCAAATCGTTGCTTAAGCACTTGGGTACTGTGTCATCAGTCAAGCGGTCAAGGTTAGTCAAAACTGCCGAAGTGTTCAAAGCATAGCAAATTCCACACAATAAGCGACTCTAGCAGAGTGGGGAAAAGCGATGTTGGATCATGCATGCCAATATCTTTTTGGAATTAAAAGGAATTTTTCCTATGAATCACACGACAGTATCAAGTAATCAGAACAGGTTCTAGTAATTTTAATACATTAAGTTATAAATAAACTGGTGGATTAAGCCCAACTGTACGCGCCGTAAAAAATTAGAATATCTTGTTTTATCCCTTTAGTACACGTAATATCCGGTATTTACGGACTCACCGTCTGTTGTTCGAACTTCCCTAATGAGAAGTCCGAATAAGCGAGCGCTTACAGATACCTCTATAGTTTATAAAAAAAATATTGATCTGTATCTATACCTCCTGCAAATAAGGCGTGTTTATCAAAGGAAAATCCTATAAACCTTCAAACATATTGAAAATCCGTTTGAACAAAAGAGACTAGTTAATCAAATAATAACTTATATAGAGGAACTATACATTTGTCTCATAAATCGTAACATTGTTTCAAATGACCCACGAAATTCTCCCACAACCGCAGTCGCAGTTTGCACGCAAAATCTCGAGAAGCATGCACCCTCGAATGTCTTAGTGCGTGTAAAAAGACCTTGTTGGGAAATGCAATTTTAATCCTTCCCGACACTCTGAAATACAACGATTTCCGCGAACAAAGCCCTAGACACGGTTGACTCTAGGCAACAAGTTAATGCTAGTAAATCCACAAAACCTATACATATAGATATCGCATTTTTTTTTTATTGTTGCTAATTTTTAATCCCACCCAACCAGTCGTAGATGAATCTCTCATACTCTATCTAAAGTAATATCCGTAAAGTCATTCAAGCAGAGGTGATTCAGCAATATCTTTTATCTGAATACCAGGAAGTTTCTCCACTAGTGAGTTGACCTCTGGGAGAAAAAACGGATGTCAGTGAAAAACAAAAATACGGTCTAAAGACAACATAAAGCTATATACGTACCTTCGTATAGAACCCCAATGAAATTTCAAAATAGAGATAAATGACGAAGTTGAAAAATTTTAGTAATAGGAGTCATTAGGAAATCAAATAAGCCCATATAATTTTTCCCTCAAACGTCATGCCATAAAAGATCGGACTTGGCGTATCTGCGTAGATTTCTGTCGCTTAAATTAGGAAACGACTCCCGATAGTTTCCAGTGCCATGTACCGACGACATCTTATCTCTGTTTTTAGGTTAGAATAAAATTATTTTTTCACCAGCTTGGACTTACTTAAAAGCTTTTACCAGATACCATTGACCTAAGTGATTGTACCTCATACACCGTTTTCAGCACACTCAGGGGACATTATCAATTTTTACGTCCTGCCTCCTCCGGCTTACGTTGCGCCCCAAGTTACAATATAGTGTTTGGAGACTTTTAGGGGATAACTCCTACAGTAACCTATATTGATGATCTTGGTAATACTCTCAACCTAGAGCACATTCACAAAAACTAGAGATAGTGCTACAGAGACAAGACAAATAATCTCAGAGTAAAATATCTAAATGTGAGTTTTTTAAAACCGAACATGTTTATCTAGGTTTTTAGTGTCTAGTCAAGGTCTTAAGTAGTCCATGGTAAGGTGTCGGCTATTTATAACTTTCCGGTACCTATTAACATAAAAAGGGGGATACAGCACTTTGGCGCTGTAGCGGGTATTACAATCGTATGTAAATATGTAACTCTTCAATCATAGCAGCTCCTTTAACAGATCTTACGAAGAAGAGCGTAGATTTATTATGGTCTGAAAGGCATCAACAGGCGTTCGATATCTTAAAAGCGGAATAATGCAGCTCACCTAACTTAAAAAATCCCTGATTTTAAATAAGGAATTTTTTTTTTATTGCAACAGACGCCTCAGACCAAGGGGTAAGAGGGTATTACTTCAGTAATATGATAAACAGTTCTTTCCTATAGCTTTTTATTCACGTAACTAAGCCCTCTGAAAGTAAATATGCAGTAATAGGCAAGGAAGGGCTAGGTATCGTTAACTCACTAGTACATTTTAAGTTCATAATCTACGGCTATCCTGTTAAAATCCTTACTGACCATGTCACTTACCGAGTTTTTTCAAAGGCTTTAATCACAGTCCAAAAGGAACTCGGTGACAAATGATCATTCAGGTCTTTGGAGCCAAGATAAGATATCTACCTGGGAAAGCAATTATCATAGCTGACGCATTATCCCGCAATCCCGCACCATACTGCAAAGAACCATTAGTTAGACTAAAAAATATAGAAACATCCGTGCCTATTGTTAAAACCGTATCTAAACAAGAAAATTCCTTAACCCAAGAGATCGCGAGCATTGAATATCTGGGTGGGAACGCAGAACTGTTACAAGCTGAACAAAGCAAGTGTCAACAGCGATAAGCAAAACAATAAACACTTCGAACGGAAACAGGGTCAGCAGCAATAACCAAAACAATAAACCTTTAATTTCGACGAAAACAGGGTCAGCGGCTAAGCAAAAAAAAAAACAAAAAAAAAAAAAAAACAATAAATACTTCGAGCAGAAACCCTGAAAGCAAAAGTATACTTAAAGTATGTGTATCAGAATAATGTAATCAAATGTAATATTATATGTAGGTCCGTGACGAGGAAAACCCGAAGAACACAGCAGATGACTAACGACCAGGTAGTAATAATAATCTCTTTCATACCAATCGTCCTAAACTGGTTGCATTCCGTCATCCAGGGTTCCCTATTATGTCACAGAAAGCCAAATCAATGCTTACAGATATAAAAAGCACATAACTAATTGTAATACGTGTCATGAAAATAAGGAATACATTAAGACACCTGTCAGTTTAGGGGCTTATCCTGTGCCAAATTCAATCCTTGAAAGAATATACGTAGAATTATTAACATAATTACGAGTCTGACAGAGGGAATAAACACTTCTTAGTGTTAATAGTTCCTTGACACGTTATATAGAATTAATAGCACTAAAAACAAACACTGCAATTAGTGCGTTAGGAATATTTATGAGTGCTAAATCAGTAAACATGGAATTCAACACATGATAATCTGACTCGGTGGTGTGAATCAATAATCTCCTTAACTCGTGTAATTCCTTTCGATTAAGAAAACCAATAATATATTTTATCACCCAGAGTCAATCGGTTTTTGGTAGAATAACGGTATACAAATAAAAAAGTGTCAATGTCTTACGAGTTACATTCGTGATATTGGATCCGAACTGGATTATAGCGGTTCTCGCGGTTTTAAATACCTTTATCATTCCTATCTTGTATTTGTAGAAATGATATCGCAAGTAGCCTTATACGGTGCGCCGCTAGAACACTTTTTCACATATTCAAGCCAACCATTAATTTATCAAATATATATATAAAAAAATATATAAATAAATAAATAACAAAAATAAATAAATATGGATACAAGTGGAGTCAATATAATACACTCCGTAAGAAGTCGGAAGGTTACAAATTAAATATCCAAATATATATGCGTAAAGATTTGAACTCTAAACTTAACGCTTTAGTAATGACAAATAAGCTAAAAGTTCAAACACATATCAAAACCTACTGACGATATGTCTGTCCCGGTGATTTTATATTCGTAGTCATGAAAAAAAAAAATAATAATAAATAATAAAATAATATAAAATAAAAGAGATTTTAAAGTCAGGAAGTCTAGAAGTGAAAATGTATATCTATGCGAATAATCTTATACAGAGCAAATAGTATATATAAAATTTGTATGGAAACCCTTTTTTCATTAGTTTGAATAAGGAATATTTCACTTAACATAATTACAGTTATTTACAATCATGCAGATTTCCAACATGAAACTAATATATTGTTCAATTTTGGTACTGTTTTTTTTTCAGACATTCTTTTCATGTGGGTGGAGAATTAAAACCAAAAAAAAAATATCATTTGAAAATACTAAAGTCGTATTTAATTACAGCAAGTCACGTAACTCTTAGCTGGCTGAGAGCAATCTCCTGCCAAGTGACGACGTCATCATTGCCGTATCAGCATTTGTTCCTTTTGACCTCAATAATCTGCTTCATCTGTGTGTGTGTCGTCTCCGCTTGCGAAGCAGGTTGACTGGAGAGAGGAATGCATAGCTCATGAACTTCACATGTGGTTCATAGGTCACATGACATACCACATAACCTATTCTTATCCGTGTGTGCAATGCAACTTTAGTTAAGGATTGCAATCGTTTTAAAATTAATAAACAAAATAAGCAAATAGAATTTCTATAACAACAAAATGAATTAATTTTTTTTCTGAACCTCATAGGCAATTAGAGTCAATAATTCAGCTTATGACATGGGTAAACAGACATTTAGAAGTATCAAGTCATGGATATGAATATTTACTTGCAACATTAGTCTATTACAATTCAAGTAAATCACATTCATGCGAAAATGTCACATTTTCTTGAAAAAACCCAAAGTTTATATAGAAATTAGTTACATAGTGGGTTCTTTCGTTGCATCTCTAGCCTATTAATAAAGTTTAAAAATTAACCTCAGAGGATGCGCGCGAGAAAATTGAATATGAAACTTTTTGTTATGGCACATAGGATCAGATTTTATCACAACTTAATTTCAGTTAGCATAGAGAAATACGAATCATGATTAATATTCTCTTTGACTCTTATGTTGCCTGGCAATCTTACAAATAGCTCCGTTTTCCAACTTCTTTGTCTAGTAATTTACTACCAGTAATATCGAATTTTCTTTGGGATTCGTATTGATATCTTGTTTATTTTTTATAATTATGGATATTTTTTACAGTCCTCATAGACCTGGATAGGTTCACTCATTATTAATGCCATGGATAAAAAAGTTTGTACAGCTCTCTTTTGAATTCCATAAAATATAAGCGAATTCATGTGGGTTAAGTCTGGTCTTAATGGCTCTCCCCTTCCTGTATTTGGATGTCGTCTGAATTTACTTTGCCCTTGTGACAAATATAATTTCACTTGCAGGCTGATTAATGGAACCTGGTTACAGTATCCTGCAGTACAAGAGTTTCACATCGCAACTTAAAAAAAAAAATCGTTCGTCGCAGCGGACGACTACAGTCAAGTAACAACCGCCTACAATGTGAAAGGAATTGCTTGGACTTCTTCGACCGACACCCTTATCCCGTTGTTAATCTCGTTTTAATGCGGAATGCTCCGGCGGCTGGCGGAAATC
>NC_061098.1:57782934-57795434 GCF_015104395.2 Macrobrachium nipponense | reverse complement strand
AGTTACTATAAAAGAAACAACCAAACGGAAATTCTGCACAACAGCAGAAACAAACAAATCGTGCTTCAGGATACCTCTGTTCCTGGGCCGTCTAGCCAGAACTTGCAAGGGCAAGCGAATTTTCAAGGTGTGATAAACAAAACAAATACCACGTAGTTCACTCCAAGGGGGGAGAGGGCGATGTTGGGTCATCAATATCAACATCTTTTGTATCAAATAATCAGTTTAATCATTATCAGATAATTGTGAGGCAATTGATTTTCCTATGAAACACACACGGCCGAATCCAAAAAAATCTGTGCAAGTTTCCCGTATTTGCATTTGCAACAAATTCATGCAATTATTAGTCAAAACGAGTTGCGACCAACCTTACATGCAGTAAATTTGGACCATAAGTCATTCACTTTGTTCTTTGATTCTGGTAGTCCACGTAATATCATGGGATTTAAGGACTCATCATTTACTCTTTTCAAATTTCCCTATAGAGAAGTCCGGAATAAGGCTCTCAGGCATAGGAATAATGAATTAAATGTGGTTAGGAGTAACTTATGTACAGTACAAGGTCGGTAAGCGCACGTTTGCCGATACTTTATCGTTGTACAAAACATTAATATGTATCCCGCAGTAATTATCGGATACCCGTCTATGGGCACTCAAAATATTATCTTAGCACCTGCAAAACACGGCGTGTATATCAAAGGGAAATTCTGTAAGTCTTCTAATACCCTAACCCAAAATCAGTTTTTAGTATAACAAAGAGACAGACAGAGTTGTCACTTACATTAAAGAACCAATCACCTGTCTCATGCAACCAAGAAATAATACATGCAACCCAACAGAAACTCTCGCTCACGTACCCGTATATCAGCTTGCACGCAAACTCTCGAGCCTAACGTAACTTCGAACATATTAGTGCGTGTAAAGAGAACCTTGCCAGGATCTGAAACGTTAATCCTTTCCGAAACTCTGAAAACACACGGATTATCCGTCACACAAGCCATTTATACAGTCGGCTCACAACAACAATGTCACATCGAAGTCTGTAATCATTTGAATACCACTTTAGTAATCCACAAAAATCAACATATCTTGGATGCAGAAGAATTTATAAACATCGCATTCTTACCGTAGCTGAGATAAATCACGCTCAACAGTTGCGGATGAATCCCTTTTGCAATCTATATTAAACAAATCAATAAGGACATTCAAGAAGAAGAAATTCAGCAGAAATTTTTGAATCTTTTAACTAAATATCATGATTTTTTCCACTACGGATGGAACCTTAGGAAAAACGGATGTCATCGAGCATCAAATAAGGCTCAAGGACAACAGAAAGTGATCTAAGTACCTTCGTACCGACTTCCTATGAAATTTCAGAATGAGATAACAGAGGAAGTAGGTAGAATGCTAAAAGAAGGAGTCATTATAGGAAATCAAACAGCCCTTATAATTTTCCGTTAATAGTAGTACCGAAAAAAGATCGAACTTGGCGGATATGCGTCGATTTTCGTCGTTTAAAATGAAGAAACAATCCCTGACAGATTCCCAGTACCATGTACCGATGATATCCTATCTACTAGGTCAGAACAAATATTTCACCAGCTTAGACCTACTAATGGATTTCATCAGATTCCGTTGGAACAAGAGAGTATCCCATACACTGCCTTCAGCACAGCCAGGGGACATTATGAATTTTTGCGTATGCCTTTTGGTTTACGTTGTGCTCCCATAACTTTTACTCGTATGATAAACATTGTGTTTGGAGACTTGTTAGGAGATATCCTACATGCCTACATGGACGACCTAGTAATCTTTTCCAACACATTAGAAGAACATTTACGTAAATTAGAGTTAGTGCTACAAAGACTAAGGCAGCATAATTTAAGGGTAAAAAAGATAAGTAAGTGTGAATTTTTTAAAACAGAACTAGTCTATTTAGGTTTCACGGTTTCTAGTGAAGGTCTTAAAGTCGTCCATGATAAGGTGTCGGCTATCCGTAACTTTCCGATACCTACTAACGTCAAGGGAATACAGCAATTTTTAGGATGTCGTGGCTATTATCGCCGCTTTATACGCAACTACTCAATCATAGACGCTCCCCTAACCGATCTTATAAAAAAGGGCGTAGATTTCATATGGTCCTGAAATTCATCAACAGGCGTTCGATAAATTGAAAGATGAACTGTGTAGTTCTCCTATCTTGAAATTTCCTGACTTCGGTAAGGAATTTTTCATAGCAACAGACGCCTCAGACCTAGGAGTAGGTGGGGGGGGTATTTCTTCAACAATATGATAAACAGTTTTTCCCTATAGCTTTTTATTCACGTAAACTGAGACTTCCAAAAGTAAATATGCAGTAATAGACAAGGAAGGGCTCGCTATTGTTAATTCACTCGTGCATTTTAAATTCATAATATACGGTTTATCACGTCAAGGTTCTCACTGATCATAAGCCCCTAACCGACTTCATTCAAGGCTTTAGTCACAGCCCTAAGCGAACTCGGTGGCACATGATCATCCAGGACTTTGGCGCAAGGATCGGGTATTTACCTGGGAAAGCAAATATTATTGCTGACGCATTATCACGCAACCCCTCTTCATCTTGTACCGAGCCATTAGCTGAATTAATAGATATCTCAACCTCCACGCCCATTGTTAAAATTATATCTGAACAGGAAGATCTGGGCTGGAGTGCTGACCTATTACAGACAGAACAAAGAAAAGATCCGCAAATGACAAAAAATCATCATTGCGTTAAACGGAAATCCGAAGGAAAAGGAATACATAAAGTATAAGCAGCAGAATTATATCATTAAGGATAATATCCTGTGTAGATCCGTGACGAGGAAACCCGCAACACACCGCAGTTGAATAACAACCAGGTGGTGGTACCTATCTCACTCATACCCACTGTCTTAAAATGGTTTGCATGAAAATCCACTGCATGGACACCCGGGGTTATTCCTTAATGTCACAGAAAGCCAAATCCTTATTTTATTGGCATATCGATACTTACAGATATAAAAAAGCACATAGCAAATTGTCGCACTTGTCAAGAATACAAAGGGCACACGAAGACACCCTGTCAGCCTAGGGGCTTACCCCGCCCTGCCAAATCAACCCTTTGAAAGAGTACATTTAGATTTATTAACAGGTTTTTACGAGTCAGACAGAGGAAATAAGCACCTCCTAGTAATCATAGATGCTTTGACTCGATATACAGAACTTATAGCGCTTAAAACAAAACCGCGGTCGAGTGCGCTAGGAAGTTTTACGAGTGCTACATTTGTAAACATGGAATTCCACACATCATTACATCAGACTCGGGTCGGGCGGGGAGTTCAATAATCATTTCCTTAACTCCTTGTGCGAATTCCTTTGTATAAAGAAAATTAATACATGATCTATCACCCAGAGTCTAATGGGCTAGTGGAAAGGGCAAATCGTAAGGTTTTAAACATTTTAAGGGTCACCTTAGGGGGGGCAGACCCCAACTGGGACATTGCCATACCTGCGGTACTAAGCACACTTAATCACTCGTATCATGTGTCTATTAAAATGACACCGCGACGAGGCACTGTACTGTATCCCGCTAGAACACCTTTCCACATCCTAACGCCTACAACTAATTTATCAAATCCTCTAAAGGATGTTATGGATGCAAGCATAAGTCGATATAATATACTTCGTAAGAATCTAGAAGAAGCACAAATAATAATGAAAAAAAATCATGATAAAATAGCTAAGCCAACTAGAACATATGCCGTGGGCGATCAGGTATACATACAAGTATACGTACGTAAAGGTTAAATTATAACTGACACCTAAGTTTGAAGGCCCTTTAACATTTTAGAAAATTTAACAGCCAATAGATTTAGGGTTCAAAATGTATCCAAACCCACTGATGTGAGAATAGTTTCCATTGGCACATATCAGAATCTAAGAAAGGTAGATGGAGTCAGGGAAAAAATGGTTGTATTTATGAAACTGTATAATAATTATATATATCTATTAATCATATTTGTATGTAAACCTATTCTTTTACGCGAGTTATTACATATGTTTTTACTCATTGCAGGTTTCAAAAATGAATCTGTTATTGTTAGGAGTGATATTGTGTATTCAGACATCTTTGTTGTATGGAAAGAGCGCTAGGACGAAAGAAATAAAATTTAATCATGGCTCGATTATCGAGAGAACAGATGATGTATTCATCGTGTCAAGTAATATAGTCATAGAAGTAGATATGCACGCAATATTTTTTGCCTGAAGAAGACGTTCTTAACTTAAAGAATGACCTGATGAGGTTTGCTATTTCGCTTAAGGAAAATGCACGAACGTAATTTTCATGCTAACTCAGAGATTTCGCTAGCTCAAACCCTAAGCGTCGCGGAAATGTTGTCTTATGACATACAAAATAAAACCGCCGAGGCAGAGGTAACTTGCTCGTGACCTGCTGATGTGGTCTGTGAGGCACAATACTCTCGAACGCCGCAACCCGCTTATTCTGGCTGGACTAAACATCTTAGGATCTGTTGCGAATCTAGGCTTATGAATTTCAATCGCCTTAAGATAAATAATCAAAATAAAAAGAATTGAGTTTTTGCAACACAAAACCGAATTAGCTTTGTCCGAACTTCGCAGCCAGTTTATCTTCAATCAATCAAATATGAGTATCGTAAACGAACATTCAAATAATATCGATCAGGTCATGGAAGTTCAACATTTGCTGGCTACATTAGCTTACTATAGTTCGAAAATAGATCATATCCGTGTAAAATATCACATTTTATTGAGAAATCAAGATTACGTAGAAGCGATTACGTTAGCGACAAAGGGTGGTGTTATCTCCTCACCTCATGCCTATTAAAGATCTGACGTTAACTTTGGAAAACGGACGGGAGAAACTAGGTTATATTCCTTTATTAGAACCGCCCATAAAGTAGAGTGTTTTATAGCCTATATCAGTCAGCGTTGAAAATTATAGAATTATGATCACACTACCTTTTGATTTCTTCCGATGCTTGGCAATCTAACAAAATAGCACCGTTTTTTTTACCTACTTTCATGACGAAGTAACTCAAGTCCAGTAAATATCCAATTTGACGGGGCATGACTGATTTCTTCTGATAGAAATCATTTACAGTCATTAAAGACTTAGATAAACTCACTCACTGTTCAGAAGCCATGATAATAAAATTTGTACAGCTACTCTTTTGAATTCTATTCTATAATCAACGGATTCATGTGAGTTAGGCATAGTGGCTAAACAGCTCTCTCTCTCATACAAGCGGAAGGTTGTCTGGGGAAACTTTATCCCTTTTATGGTAATAAATTCAATTACAGGATGAATAATTGGTTCCTGGATCCGTTACGATAAAGCCGGATTCAACGTAGTATGTCCCGGATGGGACCACCGCCCATTCCCTATCTTTGTAGCAGCTGATGGTTGTACAGGGACATCTACAAACTCATCAGCCGTCAGAGGGGTCAACACGATATACGTGAGAAGGCGTATTTTGCGAACTATACTTGGGCGCTCCACAATCATCCCATCACTACACGCGCGGGTGGCTCATCGTTTGACGCAACTGGCTGAGATGAACCACGCGTCCACCGACTTATGCAGGTGGAGAAAATCTTCGTTACTACTTTATGCTGGCCGCGTTCAGCGTGACGGCCATATTGGTTATCGCCGTCAACATCTTTGCTTGCGTAGCTGAGGCGGTAAACAGAAGGGATCTCCAAGGCAACGTATTGTCCCTTCTAGATGACGTACCCGTTAAACTCAAGTCGTTTGAGTTTAGGGCCACCTGAAACTGGCCACTTCATTTTGTGCCTAGGGAAATTGTCTGGAATTGTGTTGTGTGAAAAGCGGTCCGTATGCTGGCAAAAATGTAGGACAAGAAAGACTCACGCCTTTGCATTTGAACAGTTAAAGTATCTCCCGGGCACCTAATAAAATATTATAGCCCAATATTATACATTAATATACTCCTAAAGGTATTTTTCGGCACCTAATATACCAGCCCTATATATTGCATTTGTGCACAAGTACACAATTATACTATTATACAATTGTACAATTATATTATCTATTACAAAAGAGTGGCAACTACTTTAACAATTATCCCTGATCATCGCCCTATAATCTCGTAGTAACCACTATTATTAAGCAGGTTACCTAATTATCATATTCATAATGTAGTACGTTACATGTTACTCTTTTGATTTTACCTTTTTATTATGGGTTTCTGGGTACCCTAATAATTATTATTACCAAACATGATCTAGATTTTCCATGCATTTATCTTTGTTTAAGAATATGTCAAAAAGGGTATGTAAGAACCTTTTTATGCATTTAATCACTATTATGTTTATACTAGACATATGTGACGAGCCGCTTCCTAAGAAAACAAGTTTTCTAAAGTAACTTTTGTTATTCAAGGACTTGAATAGGTTTAGCAGTCCGAGCCCTATGTAATAAATCATTATTTCAGATTACAGTTATCTGTAAATAAAAACCCATGACCTGAGGTCATGGCATTAGGGGGTCCTACGTGACCAATGCAGATCTAGATTACGCTATGCGCTGTGTCTGCAGTAGCCTGATTTAGAAAAACTCTGTACATTGTCAGCATATAATATTAATGATAACTTTGCACAACAAACTTCCATGGAAGCGGTTGAACCTGTTAACCCACGCCGGAAACTTGTAACTTCCGAGCCGGCGGACTACGTATGTTTTTATATGAATCGCTGAGATAGCTAATGTTCCGCTATCGACGTGATGCTTTAGAATGGCAGTTCCGTGCCAGCCTTTCAAACATATCGGTCTCCCGACCGATCTGCATCTCTTAGTATGGAGTTTACAGAATAAAGTTGTTATATCTTCAACTTATCTGTTTGAATCCTCTCCTTAGTTTAAGAAGAACCACTCTACTAAGATATCACAAGGAGATGGGAGGAACCAGAAATACTTACGAATGACAGTCGTAAGGAGAAATAAAATAAAAGTCTTGCGCAAAGCGAAGAGACTTAGATATATATATATATATATATATATATATATATATATATATATATATATATATATATATATATGTATATATATATATATATATATATATATATATATATATATATATATATATATATATATATATATATATATATATATATATATATATATATATATATCTATATATATATATATATATATATATATATATATATATATATATATATATATATATATATATATATATTTCAGCGTTTCCTGCTATGTTTGGCGCCCATGCTTTAAGGTTTATAGTCATTTTTACTTGTAAGGAAATCCTGGTGTCTCAAAAAATAATTTTTTACTTCTTAGTGGTTTTTGATAAAAGTATATATATATATTTTTTATTTAATACTTTTGACTTTTGACATAAATTGTCATTGATATAGGATTGTAACTTTTAAAAAAGTAATATGATATCCTGTCAAGCCAAAGAAGGTTTGAAAAATCCGTAGTTGTTACATTATGCTGCCAAGTTAAAGAAGGTATGAAAGTCTGACGGGTTTCATACTTACTATAGGGTCATTAGAGGTCACTGCTGACATGCTGATCATGTAAGGTTGTTTTATCAGTCCATTGCATGAAGGGAACAGGTCGAAAATTGAGTTACAAGATGTGACCTAAAAAAAACAGACGGGCAGATGCAGAAGTCAAGTTAAAATAAAAGCATGTGACAAAACAATAAAGAGGACTATTCGAAAGATGTCTCGAAACTGAGTCGTTTTAAGAAATCTAGCTTTTACCATACCTACACAACAACAAAGCATAAATGAACATTGTAATCTACGGAAGCGCTTGAATTGCAAGGTTGGACTTCTTCATGACTGGATGAGAACCTCTTCCATTTGACATAAGCCAAAGTTTAGAACATTTGGGGTTTCATGGATATGAGGTAATGTACAACACTTATGCTTAAGAAACTGTAAGTACGGTGATGTTATTGGCGAAAGCATTTTAGGCCAAGGAAAATTAGACATACAGTGCTAGTAATGTATACCTGTGTCTTGTTAGGCATCCATATGGTAATAAACTCTTGCGAAGCAGAATGTAAAGAAAATTATTCTCCTAAAGGTGGACTCACAAATTGCGTAATATATATCTACATAGATTTGCACTTAGGTTTTCATTATCGTCTGATAGACCAGAATTCGGTTCCAAGTAGAATCTACAAGCAACGAAGCTCATCCTAACATATCACAAATAAATACTATGAATAAATAATGAAAAATCATATTCCCTAAAATGGTACATCCAGGATGATTCGAGTTTCAGAGGACTTCGACAGCAAACACAACAGACTCTCTCTCTCTCTCGCTCTCTCTCTCTCTCTCTCTATTAGCAATACCTTTGTATCTTCACTGCTTCGGGCTTGCTGTATTTCTCGTCATTCAAACAGTTTCCAAGGATCGTCGCTCGTTGTCCAAACAGACGGGACTGTGTCAACAAAGGTGAAGAGCTCCTGCCAGATTCAGCGAGAACAGGGGAAGCGGATGTAATACTGGTGTCGGATTCCGAGGTGTAAGAGCCCTTTGGAACAACGCGTTCCTAATGCTGCAGAAGACGATTTTCTTTTATGAAATGCGTATCTTAGACGGTTATTCTTTATAGGGTTTAATCACCGACTTTTATAAAATTGTACGTCTTCAAGAATCTCCGAGTGATGATACAATCAGGATGATGGTTTCTGCATGTCAATCTACTGGAGTCCTACCTACATAAACCTCTGATGTTTGCTTGTTGTCTCAAGGACTGCCAAAACCTCAATCATTATTTTTCATATCTTTATGACCTTTGGTAATCTTGCGTTCAGACCTATTACCCAAAAGTCTTGCATCCGACCGTTCCTAATCCATTTGTAAAACTATCACTAGGTGTTTTCTGATGAAATGACATTTGGCTCCGACTTCAGACGTGCTATCTGGGTACCATTCCCTCCGCTTTTTTTTATGATTTTTTATAGGCACATGGCAGCAAGAAGCTTTTCCTTCAAACTCAAAACATCACATTAAATTTGTAAACGGAAGAAATTCACTTATGGCTCTGAATAGAACGTAGTTACCGTCTTCATCAGAGCACTCAGAAAGGAAACTTGTTTCTAGTTGCAATCTTCAAAGAAAGGCCAGACTCGACTAGCCATTCAATGCATCTTATAACTAAAGTTCATTTAGTAACCAAACCACCCATGTTCATAAATTTTATTGAACCTGAAAGTTTTAAACATTTGCTCACCAGAGGCACAAAGAGTCTGGGTTATTCAGGAGATTTGCATCTGTGAATTTCTCTTCATAGCCAAATGGATACGAAGATTCTCTATTACTGTATCGAAACCAAAAGTCTCAGATTCCAGACCCGGCGAGGCAAGAGTAAATGTAAGTTATGATTATCCTTGGTTCGAAGTTATTCCTAGGTAAAGGGATTTCTGTTTCAAGTGATGCCTGAGGCTTAATAATATTTATGAGCAAAAAACTGTGAAAACTGCTGCTGCCTTGCAGTCTCACTTTTTAGTAAAAGGCAAGGCCCACTGCCAATAACAGTGGAAACTGCTGCCTTGTAGTTTTGCGTTTTTGTAAAAGGCAGCACCCACCCCCCATAACTGTGATTCATGGCAGCAAATGCATGCGGTCGTAAAAACCCCTTTGCTAAACAATAAAATGTGCCTGATGTTAGTGGAGGATTGATGCAGTGGAGGAGGCGCATCAGGCAACCGACCCCCCTAATGTAGGAATAACGGTAGGAAAGATGATTTCTGCGGGGTATTTCTTTGATAAGGTCTAAATTGAAATTGCCATCTGTTAGAGATCATCTGTAGAGAACTGTTAAAATTATTTCAGCAAATTATCCTCCGTTACTTAGAAGATTCTGCAGAAGAACGCAGGTTTCGTTTATGAAAAGGACAGTTAGTTCCTAATATTTCCGAATATCTTTGTCATAGTTTTTTTTTTTTTTTTTTTTTTTTTTTGTGAAAACAACAGTCTGGACACTGCACCGACTTTCAAGAATTCCTGTTTGTATATTTTCCCTTAATTGATCCACGATTAAATTTAAAAAAAAATCATGTAAATATATAAATCTAGGCACATGCATGCGAAAAAGCCTACCCTGTACCTTAATATATACATACTATATATATATATATATATATATATATATATATATATATATATATATAGATATATATATATATATATATATATATATATATAACATATATATATATGATATATATATATATATATATATATATATAATATATATATTATATAATATATATATATGTATAAATACATACACATCCACACACACACACACACACACACACACTACATAATATTCGTATATTATATATATATATATATATATATATATATAGATATATATATATATATATATATATTATATATATTGTATAAATCATTACACAATCCACACCAACACCCCCCACACACACACACACACCACAACACACACATATATAATATAGAGAGATATAAATATATAATATATATATAGAATATATATATATACCTATATGTATACATACACACCCACACACACACACACACACACACACAACACACACACACACACATATATATATATATATATATATATATATATATATATATATATATATATATATATATATATATGTATATATATACATATACATATAGAAAAACAGATCAAACGCACAGGGCTCTTATTTACACGATGAAGAGATTAAAGTAGGGTACACGATGAGATTCCTATTTTGCTTTAATCCTACGTTTCTTGACAACATCGCCACATCTTCAGGGATTTTCTACAAAATAGAATATTATTTGCTAACATAAATAAGAGCTAATCACAAGATCCAATAGTTGAAAAAGCTAAAACAATTTAATAGTAATTGCAACTCACAGACTTACATTACATGCACACTTGACTAAAACTGAGACTAGATGTACGACAAGAAAATTTAAATATCTCTGCAAAATTTGTATAAATAAATAAATAGATAAATAAATAAAAAATAAATATATATATATATATATATATATATATATATATATATATATATATATATATATATATATATGATATATATATATATATATATACGTACATAAAAAGAACTCCAATACACACACAAAGAGGGAGCTTGGGGCACTTAAAACATACAGGCTGTTCAGAAAACTTTTTTTTAAGTAGTTTATTTAAATGTCATAGAAAATTTTAGAAGGAAAGCAGTTATTATAAAAGTACTGGAGGAGAATTGAAATTGAGAAAACAGAAATTATAGAAGCTGGAACCGAGGCCAGTAAAGGTTTGCTTTCTAAAAATTGAAGTATTAAAACAATTGGCCGTGTCCAGCACGGCCAATTCTAAAAGAGCTTTAAAGTTCGAACAACTAAAATTACAGTAAACAGACTCAGGTTCAGGTAATAGCTTCTTCAAAAATAATGTTTGTGGTCTCTCTTACAGGTACATTGGTAAATAGTGACTCGAAATCAAAACTAGTCATGAATTAGTCAGAATCCTGGGATAAAATACGTTCTTAAAAGTGTTCAGAATTTTTAAGGGTATAGTATTTTGTGGTCAGCGGTTCCAGTTTGTAGTTAAGTGTGTTGTTAAGAGGCCAAAATATGGCGGAGAGGAACGTTACTTTTATATATCTTTGGTAGACCACACAAAATTCTGTAAGATGAATCATTGGAGGTTAAATCCTGGAACACTCTTTCATCAATGATGTGGTAATTTTTCAAGAATAGGAAATCTATTTATTTTATCCTCGACTTTGAATACACTTTGATAATTATAGGTACACCTACTTTCTGGAACCTTGTACGATCGCTTAAAATAGTAGTCCTTTTGTTATTATAGTCACTTTTATTCAATATTACCGTTCCCCTTCCCTTATCCGGCCTCACAATGATGGTGTCATCACGCTTAGAAAACGACTTAAGAACTTCCAAATCACTCCTTTTTTTTAAAAAAAGGGATTCCAGTTTGCTTTAAGTTTTGAGAAAGCATTTTGGGACAAAGCCATTAATTCACTCTGTAGGCGTCTAAGGTCACTACACAAATTGAGATTTTTTAGACGATGAAATAACACTTCAAGGGGTAGAAAGAGCTGGCAGAAACACAATGAGAATCACATTTTCCTTTAATCCTACGTTTCGTGACAACATCGCCACGTCTACAAAAAAAATATTATTTGCTAACATAAAATAAAAGCTGATTACAAGCTCCAATAGTTGAAAAAGCTAAAAAAAGATTAAAGGTAAAATTGCAACTCACAGACTTGTATTACATGCACACTTGTCTAAAACTGAGACCAGAAGTACAAAACAGGTCTAAATAACGAAACGAATATTTAAATGCCTCTGCAAAATTATATATGTTACATAAAAAGACCTCTAACACAGCTCCACACTTAACCAACCTAATTACTGCCAGC
>NC_061098.1:57747934-57775434 GCF_015104395.2 Macrobrachium nipponense | reverse complement strand
GGTCAATCTGTTGGAATACTCTAGAAAACCGGCTTTGCAGAAAGGAGGAACTTTTCCTTTGATTATGCTCTCTCCCTTGATGAAGACTTCTAATATAAGATCTCTGTCAAAGAGGGCAAATAGTCGGATATCTAGATCTATTCCTGCTGATGTCTTCCTTCTGTTTATTCTGTGGGAATAATTTAGAATACCGGCGCTGCAGAAAGAAGGAAATTTTCCTTCGAGTATGCTCTGTCCCTTGATGAAGACTCTTCTAATAGGAGATCTCTGTCAAAGCGGGTAAATACTTGGATATCTAGATCTAATCCCGGTGATGTCTTGCTTCTGGTAATTCTGTGGGAATAATCTAGAAGACTAGCATTGCAGATAGAGGGAAATTTTCCTTCGATTATGCTCTGTCCCTTGATGAAGAACTCTAAAATAAGTTCTTTCACAAAGCAGGTAAATAGTCAGATATCTTGATCTATTATTGCAGATGTCTTCCTTCTGGTCACTCGGCGGGCGGGAATAATCTAGAAGACTGGCTCTGTAGAAAGGAGGAACTTTTCCTTCGAGAATGCTCTGTCCCTTGATGAAGACTCTTTTAGTAGAAGATCTCTGTCAAAGCGGGCAAATAGTCGGATATCTAGATCTATTCCTGCTGATGTTTTCTTTCTGATCATTTTGTAGGAATAATCTAGAAGACTGGCTCTGCAGAGAGAAGGAAATTTCTGTTTGAGAATGCTCTGTCCCTTGATGAAGAGTATTCTAATAGAAGATCTCTGTCAAAGCAGGCAAATAGTCGGATATCTACATCTTTTCTTCAGATGTCTTCCTTCTGTTCATTCTGTGGGAATAATCTAGAAGACTAGCTCTGCAGAGAGAAGGAAATTTTCTTTCAAGTATGCTCTGTCCCTTTATGAAGACTCTTCTATTAGAAAATCTCTGTCAAAGCGGGCAAATAGTCGGATATCTAGATCTACTTCTGCAGATGTATCCCTTCTGGTCTTTCTGTGTGAATAATCTAGAAGACCTGCTTTGCAGAAAGGAGTAACTTTTCCTTTGAATATGCTCTGTCCCTTGATGAAGTCTCTTCTAATATAGGATCTCTGTCAAAGTGGGCAAATGGTCGGATATCTAGATCTATTTCTGCAGATTTCTTCCTTCGGGAAATTCTATGAGAATAATCTAGAAGACTAGCTTTGCAGAAAGAAGGGAATTTTCCTTTGAGTATGCTCTGTTCCTCGATGAAGAGTCTTATTATAGAAGATCTATGTCAAAGCAGGCAAATGGTCGGATATCTAGATTTATTCTTGCAGATCTATTCCTTCTTGACATTCAGTGGGAATAATGTAGAAGACCGGCTCTGTAGAAAGAAGGAAATTTTTATTCGAGAATGCTCTGTCCCTTGATGAAGAATCATCTAATAGAAGATCTCTGTTAAAGTGGGCAAATAGTCAGATATCTAGATCTATTCCTGCAGAAGTCTTCCTTCAGGTCATACTGTGGGAATAATCTAGAAGACTGGTTCTACAGAGAGGAGGAATTTTCCTTCGAGTATGCTCTGTCCCTCGATGAAGAATCTTCTAGTAGAATCTCTCTGTTAAAGTGGGCAAATAGTCGGATATTTAGATCTATTCTTCCATATGTCTTCCTTCGGTTCATTCTGTGGAAATAATCCAGAAGACTTGCTCTGTAGACAGGAGGAACTTTTCCTTCAAGTATGCTCTGTCCTTTGATGCAGACTCTTCTAGTAGAAGATCTCTGTCAAAATGGGCATATAGTACGATATCTAGATCTATTATTGATGATGTATTCCTTCTGATCATTGTGTGGGAATAATGTAGAAGACTGGCTCTGCAGACTGAAGGAAATTTTCCTCCGAGTATGCTCTGTCCCTTGATGAAGACTATTCTAATAGAAGATCTCTGTCAAAGCAGGCGAATAGTCCTGATATTCATGTCTATTCCTGCAGATGTCTTCCTTCTGGATAAAATCTCTGGAAATAATCTTGAAGACTGGCTTTGCAGAAAGAAGGTACTATTCTTCGAGTATGATCTGTTCCTTGATGAAGTCTTCAAATAAAAGATCTCTGTCAAAGCGTGGAAATAATCAGATATCTAGATCTATAATTGTAGTTGTCTTCCTTCTGGTCATTCTGTGAAAATAATCTAGAAGACTGGCTTTGCAAAATAAAAGGAACTTTTCCTTTGAGTATGCTCTGTCCCTTGATGAAGACTTTTCAATTTGAAGATCTCTGTCAATATAGTCATTATCTAGATATAGTCATAGTCAGTTTTATCTAGATCTAATCCTGCTGATGTCTTCCTTCTGATCATTCTGTTGGAATATTCTAGAAGTCTGGCTCTGCTGAAAGAAGTGAATTTTCATTCGAGAATGCTCTGCTCCTTGATGAAGACTTCTAATAGAAGGTCTCCGTCAAAGCAGACAAATAGCTGGATATCTAGATCTATTCAAGCAGATGTCTTACTTCTGTTCATTCTGTGGGAATAATCTAGAAGACTGGCTCTGCAGAAAAGAGGAACTTTTCCTTTGTGTATGCTGTGTACTTGATGAGGACTCTTCTAATAAAAGATTTATGTCAAAGCGGGCAAATAGTCGGATATCTAGATCTAATCCTGCAGATGTATTCCTTCTGGTCATTCTGTGGGAATAATCTAGAAGACTGGCTGTCCAGAAAGAGGGAAATTTTCCTTAGAGTACGCTCTGTCCCTTGAAGAGGACTTCCAATAGAAGATCTCTGTCAAAGCGGGCAAATAGTCGGATATCGAGATCTATTCTTGCAGATGTCTTCCTTCTTGTCATTCTATGGGAATAATCTAGAAGAGCAGATCAGCAGAAAGAGAGAACTTTTCCTTCGAGTGTGCTCTGCCCTTTGATGAAGACTCTTCTAATAGAAGATCTCTCTCAAAGCAGGCAAATAGCCGGATATTTAGTTCTATACCTGCAGCTGTCTTTCTTCTGGCCATTCTCTAATCCAGAACATCGACTCTGCAGAAAAGAGCTTTTCCTTCGAATACGAGGTGTTCACTGTATAACTTATGTGGTAACTACTTGATTGATCTAGATGAAATTTGGCATGTGGACACCATAATAGGGTAGGTTTCAAACCTGTAGGGTGAGGTGGGGGAACAAAGACCGATTAGTAGAAAAAATTCATGAAGATTTCATTTTGTACCTGAGAGTGTACACTGCCCAAAACAATCGATGCAACATGGGCCACCTATGGTATACTCATAAATCCTTAACTTAGAGAATAAGTATCATATTTTGCAGTTTGAACATTTTTGGGACCTCGGTCGGTGTTCTCCTACCACGGGGAAACACCGAATGCAGCATGCGGGAAATATGACCCTTATTTTTGAAGCTCGAAAAAAACATAGGTTTATTTCGCTCATATCCACTTATATGATAACCCTTGTCACCCCCATCATTATTAAGTGATGAAATAAAAGATAAGCACAAAAAAAAATATTTGTTTGACAAAATGAACTTAAGACAGACAAAAATCATTCTGATCATAAGACACCTTCAAGAAAAAAAAAAAAAGAAACTGCTCCACTTCATTTAAGTGCACAAGTTCACCACCATCATTTATTTGCATTTTAACATACATAATTTTGGTCATTTTTGTTGTTTTTTCCAAGTCTTTCAAAATGTTCTAAATTTCCAACAGGTTTACTGTCGGTATTTCCCCGCACCACATTTTTTTTTTTTTTTTTTTCACAACAATACCATGGCAGACACTCCAAAAGGACGCACTTCATTTCACTCAATAAGATGTCAGTTACTAAATATCATAATGGAACTTAACTCAAAACAATCACGCATTATTCGCCGATGTGAGACAATATATGAGAAACTTGAACAATAACAACAGACGTCCAAAAAATCAAATTTATTGGCCATTCGAATTATTGCTGTTACTAATCATCAGAATTTCTTTGACAAGTCATATAATGCTATATATTAAAGTTGTTTCCCAAAGATCTCGCATTTTGTAGTCCGTATGATCCAGTCTTTGGGCTAAACCTAAGTTCCTTATAAATTCTGCATCATCCACGATGCATGTCTGTTTTGTACTAAAGAAATATTAAAAGTAAACAGTATGTAATTTCTGAGTAATATATATATATATATATATATATATTATATATATGATATATATATATATATATAATATATATATATTATATATATATATATATATATATAATATATATATATATATCGCTCCCCTTAGAAGACATGAGATGACCCAGCGAGAGCCTAAGGAACATGCGCGCACAGGCGTGATCTTTCTCACGCTGTTGATTACATGATTATTACACCTGGGTACCGGTCAAAGCCTTCTAGAAAGAAAGTTTAATATAGCCACCTAGTATTCGAATTGAAAGGAATGTCCTCCTCCAGCAATTGTCATAATGCTTATGAAAAGACTTCCTTTCAAAAAAATATTTCCTCATCTTCCAATAAAGGCCAAGAGAGCTTCAAAACCGCCTGTGGCAACAGTATGGACAGCCACCTGCTTAAACTGCACGCGCATCAGCAGTCTCTGTCTCCAAGCAAGAGCAGCTGAAATAGCATGTAATTTCGCTAACACATCAATTCATACCTGTAAGATATACATATATATATATATATATATATATATATATATATTATATATATATATATATATATATATATATATATATATATATATATATATATATATATTTACATATATATGCATAATTATGAAAACAGGAACAATTATTCGTGGAATAAGCATACTAGAGCATGGAGACGTGTTCTGTCCTTTATCCATTTATTAAGCGCCGACGTTTCGCATCGGCTTGATACATTTTCCAAGCTGAAATTGCGAGTACACATGAATTGCATGTAAGCAGTAAAAAAATATAAACATTAAATGTTTACTAACATGAAAATTTAAAACCTAATAAAAAGTTTTTTCTAATACAATAGATAAAGAATAAAAACAAAAACGTAGAACAACAGTTAAAGGGTCAAGACCCAATACAGAAAAAAACAAGACACCTACCCACAGTGGTAGCGTAAGGAGGACTGACACAAAACGTTTTCCTGGCTCTTTTCCATACTACATCAACAATAGCCCTGGGTGTTTAAGTTTCAAAGCATTATAATAGATAGTTTTAATCTCAGCATCAATAAACTAAGCGATACAGACACACAGAGCCCTTAGGAAGCTCCAAGAAAAAAACAGGGAATTTAACATTTTAAAAATGATTGGAATAATAATGAACAAAAGAGGCAATGTTTGTTGATTTTCGAAAGACTGAATAGGTGAAATTTCTATAATTTCTATGAACTATAACATAAACAAATTACAATTACAATTTCTTTCCTCTTCTACTGTAGATTTTCAAAAGAACTAAATTATTTAGATTAATCAGAAATACCTTGGTGCGAAATTCTTGGTAAGAATTTTATCCCAAAAATTACAGGTAAATATTGCTAAGGAACAGTAGATAAAGGATTACCCATAGCCATGCCGAACCTTTGTGCATAAAATTCACCATAACCGTATAAGATTAATGAGTTTTGCTACAGTTAAAGGAATATTGTAACTTTTTCATTCTTCCTCCAAAAATTCAAATCAGTTATCTAAAGGTACTTTTGTCAATAAAGAGACGACATCAAAACTATCTTTGTTAAAATCAAGATTCAGATTTAAACTAATCAATTTGTTTATAAAATCGACTTTTATTTTTACATTCGTATTAAAAATTTTGCCTACTAAAGGTGTAAGAATTTTTTCAAGCCCTTTCGATAAATTATACGAAACGAAATAGCTTGTAGAAAATTCTTACACTTTTGGTGGGAAATATTTCTAACACGAATGTAAAAACGATGTCGGTTTTATGAATAAATCGAAGAGTTTAAATTTGCATTTGTATGTGAGATATAATCCACAATGAAACTCATGTCACAAAGCATAGTATATTAAAAGTATACAGTACAAAGTTTATAGCCTTCGACCAATTGCTGTGGACTAGATCCATAAAATGGAGTAATATATGTATATATATATATATAATATATATATATCATATATATAATATATATATATATATATATTATATATATATATATATATATATATATATCTGTGTGTGAGTGCGTATATGTGTGTGCAGTATGTACATTACGCGTGAGCGTTAATGGTAGCGCAAACTCAGTTAAATTGCTTATTTAGGAAACGTTTCAAGATGGGTAGCCTTTAACGAGAAAAGTTTATAATTGCAAGGCTTGGCCAAAGGAATATTATTCACAATTTTTTGGGGGGAATTTCTGATAAACCATAAACCTAGATTTATGTTTTTCGCCTCCAAACGATCGTAACTCTGAACGATGTTTTAGGCTGGCAGTAATCATGCTGCTAATTACTCCTGTCTAGATATCTTTGTATTTTGATGAAAATGTAACAAGGAACTCATGTTTAGGAAAGTTTGATAACTTAATTCCGAAGCAAAGTTTACGTGGTTGCATTTAAAAATCTGATGTTATGTAGCAATATGTATATTTCATGATCTAACCGTTTATTATCCGTAGAAATGACTTCTGACATTGCATCTGATGCATCATAATTAAGCTCAAATGAGAGGAAAGAAAAAGAATCAATATTTCATTCATTCCTGACAAAAACATTTGAAGATGCATTTTAAAATCTTTGCTTGGTTATGCTTCCCTGCGACTGCAAGGCTTTGTAGTATGTGCACGATGAAGCGTTTATTCGTATTTGTGACGTTAAGAGGCAAAATATTTGGCTTTTCCAATAAATGAAACTGCCACGTAGTTGCAGCTGACTTCAGAAAATCATCATAGAGAAAGAGAGAGAGAGAGAGAGTGAAGACTGAAAAACAGCGCAATTTATGTTCGACCTTTGTAACATCAATACTTAGCAGCAAACTGCCGAAAGACACATTAAAGTCAAACTTAAAGTTCTAAGCACAAACAAACTTATTACAGTGGTTTAAAGGTCTTCGAATTTTACCTGAGGAAGATGAATTGATTTACTTCTATTCCACGTATGAGATTGAATGGGGCGGTCGGCTACAAATTCCCGAGATGTATACTAGTATTGACCTAAAGGTAGCCACCCGCCGCCCCCCTTTTTTTTACCATGTCATTAGGTTAGGTTCGGTTAGGATAGGTTGGGTTAGGTTAGGTTAGATCAGAGAAGAATCGCATGAGTAATTTGGGTGTGGGAAACATAATGAGATTATTTTCAAGAAGATTCTATGATTAGATTTTAAGATATGGCGTCCCACTTTTTTCAGGGAAATTCCCATATTAGGTTACAGTTTGGAAATTACCTGGGAGCTGAGAAGAAAAAAAATGAGCGTCGTTCTTGCAGATTGTTAGGTGCAGCATTTTCAAAGGCTCTTTATTTTACTGTCAAAGAGAAAGTAATATTGTTAGTTTACTTCCAAGATTTAATTTCCCTGAACAAGGAAACCGGTAGGTTTAAATTTTTTTTTTTTTTTTTTTTTTTTTTTTTTTTTTTACTGAGGATAAAGTGGATATCCTCAGAATGGCAGTAGATACGTTATTGAATGAAACAAATAATCTTTAATTTAGAAAATTATGCTATTTATGATTAAGATTAATAGAATCATATATCTATGGGCATTCAAGTATTTTTTCATGAACTTTTCGTTTTATCTTTGATCCAATGAAATGTTTCGGAATGCCAAAGAACAATACTTAGAGTCGGAAGTAAGTATTTTACATAATTAGATATAAAAGATTTATAGCTCGTATGTGTCTGTTTCAATTCAGCTATAGTAGATAGGAGTTAAAAGTTCTAAAAAATGTATACATATTGCAATTCAATTTTATGGAGACATTTATGTGAAAACAAACTTATGCATCGTATTCTAATGTCAGTAAAATGTATATTTTACTAGGATGAGAAGATCTATGATATTTTTGGTTTCAGATAGCTTAGAAAAATGTAGTGCTGAAAGAAATAGGACAGGATTCCACTTATTGGTTGCTTTGTTTTGCTATGTTGGGGTTTCTTTGTTTATTTCTTGAGATACAGAGGACATAAGCATCGCCTTTATCATCTTTCTAAAGGAGATCTTCAGTTTATCCCGAGAACATTACTGGCAAGAGAGGATGTGATAATATACCAAGAAGATGAAAACGCAACGAGGAATAATTAATTATTGTGAAATTAAAATGCATATAATAGAGACTCATATAATCAAGATAAAACGTGTATTAATGTTATAATTAATTCACAGCCCAGTTTCCTTATGATGCTCCTGATTGGCTAGTGATCAGCCAATTACAGGGCTGAAACTCGTCAGTCTCTCACAACTGTCACCGAGCAAACACCTCCGCCCTGACCTCTCCTGCTGAACATGTCTTTCAAAAGTCACTGACTCACAAGCCAATCAGGTGCTTCGTAAGGGTCGGGGCTGGATGCCGGATGCTGTGAATTAATTATAGTAACATGCTTGGCAAGAATAATGCTGAAACATTTCAGCTGTAGATGACCTATAAAAGTCACAGAAATACTACATAGAATAGGAGTTTGGATGAAGCTTAATATTCAGTAAGCATTGCAATCGAAAAAAAAAAGCTTAGGTAGATACTTACTTTGTTCAAATATTCAAGTCTAAAAACGAAAACAAAATATAATAATAACAGGTTTTGGGTAGACACATTAAATAGGTAAAATTTTATCATATCACATTTGATGATGTCACTGGAGTCCTGATTTCTCCTCTGTCCGCTGGCGCTGGTTCGAACCCACGAGAGGACGAAATTATTATCGACTAACAAATTCCCCTTCGGTTAACATATATGAAAATATATTAATTCCGAGGTAAAACGAATTGGATATCAAAGAATATTTGTAGCTCGATGTATATATATGAATCATGATATATATATATATATATATATATATATATATATATATAGAGAGAGAAGAGAGAGAGAGAGAGAGAGAGAGAGATAGAGAGAGAGAGAGAGAGAGAGAGAGAGAGAGAGAGAGAGACATGTTTCACAGAAATAAACTTCTGAGTCAAATGGTAATGCCTTGGCCTCTCTTTTGAAAGATGGACGTTACATGGAAACATTTTGATTATTCAGTATACGGGTCAGGTATCTAATAAAGAAAAAGTGGTATGCGAAAGAATTAATGGTGATTTTATTTGAGATAAATTTCCACTAAGCGCCAAGTGCCGAGAATAGGTCCACTGAGAACCGAGTGACTTCCAGTTTCCATGTACTTTATAACCGACGAAAAATCCTTAATATCATTTTGAAGGCCAATATAAAAGAGTAGACTCAAACATGAGCAAAGGAAACATAATTTCAAGCTCCACGAAACATCTGCAGGACCGCTGTTGTTCGATTTGGACTCGTACTATTAAATTTGAAAGCCATTTTAATTGTAAACATAAAAAAAAAAAAAGGTAACAATATTTGAGCACTCCCATCTGTGATTGACGACTCTGGTAATTTGATTAACTTGGTTTCATTGCCCGATGTTTTCTAAGGGCCATAGCTACCTGGATAACATTGATGTTGTTCATTTTGATGGCATCTCATGGAAAATGGATAGCAAGCTATTTGAGTGTTACATGTTCGTGTTAGGCAGAGATCTATGGATTTTCGTTCCATTATATATATATATATATATATATATATATATATATATATATATATATATATATATATATATAAGTTGTATCACATTTCCGTGATTTATATGCATACATCGAGCTACGAATGTCCGTTAATATCTAATTCACTCTACCTCGGAATTAATATATTTTCATATTTGCTTGACCAAAGGGGAATTTTATTAGGCGATAATAGAACTGGCGGCGCGCCCAGGCGCGAATCCAGGACACCATACAAATCCAGGAATGTCAGTGAAGCTTCTACCCACTCCACCACTGATGTTCCTGGATTTGTACGGTGTCCTGGGTTCGCGCCACGGCGCCGCCAATTCTATTATCGCCTGATAAAATTCCCCTTCGGTTTAAGCATATAGAAAATATATTAATTCCGAGTTAGAGTGAATTAGATATTAAAGGACATTTGTAGCTCGATCTCTATATATATATATATATATTAATATAGATATATACTATATATATACTATATATATATATATATATATATATATATATAGATATATATAAAGGTTTTTTTTTGCCACAAAGGAAAAAAATGAAAAAACGAGTTGGCCGAGTACTTTCGGTCCTATTCGGAAAGTACTCGGCCAACTCGTTTTTTCATTTTTTTCCTTCGTGGCAAAAAAAAAACTTTATTTATACATAGCATCACGTTTATATACTTCGTGATCAAGTTATTCATATACATACATACATATATATATATATATATATATATATATATATATATATATATATATATATATATATATATATATATATATATATATATGCGTGTGAGTGTGTGTGTGGTTTGGAATTTTGGAGCATCAGGAATTAAAGTGCATTTAATGGGTCCAGTAGAAGCGAGCACACAGCGTGTAAGAACGAGTAACGACATGAATTAGAATTAAAAATTCATTACATCTTGCGAGATGGCGAAGGGAACTCTGTTCCTGAGCTCCTTGGCAAGTGGGAACCTTAATCCTCGAAAGCTGATCCCCGAAGGAAAGAGCCTCCATGCAAAGGTGGAGAGAGAGAGGGAGACAGAGCTCGGGGATTTGTCACTTTTGTCAGAAGTCGAGACCTTTTGTATACGACGAAGAACGTTTTTACAAACGGGATATTGTTTGTGGCTGAAAGATTACAGCGAATTTAGTTTTGTTCCCTGAAGCATTTTGGTGGAGTTTTATAACCACTTCGCTCTCAGATTCTCAGTGCAGATGAATATAGTATATTATAAAACAGAGTCCTAATTACAATGGTATTTTAATTTTAGTTGCTTTGATCTTCTGTTACCTCTTTTCGCTCTATATATAGTTATAATAATAAATATATCAATATTATTGTTATCATTATTATTCAGAAGATAAATTTTTCATAAGGAACAAGCCCCCGCGGGGTCGTTGGTTTGAAATTCATACTTATAAGAATAACAAGGTGTTCCTTTGCAAGAAGTTACAAAAATATCAGTTAATTGAAAAAAGTTATGATAAATTAATAAGTAATCAGATCAAAAATAAGTAAATGATTAAATTAAAAGGAGAGTTGGTTTGGATAGTTTCATCACTTCTTCGCTGGAACTTTTGAAGTTCCAGTTGCACGAAATCCTCAGGGAGGCTGTTCCAGATTCCAACGGTGTGAGGGATGAAGGACCTCTGGAACAGAGAGCCCAGACAGATGGCACATTTACTGCATATTGGTGCTGCTGTTCAGAAAACCATGTGAGAGAGAAAGACACAAAAAATAAACGATTTGGTAGATTTTGCATAAATTTGTCGCGAATATATTATTATGTTACAGTCTTAAGATTCTCAATACAATTCATGATCATATTTGTATTAAACTGTCGTCTCCGGATATACAAATTCCGAAGATCCTTGTTGATGATAGATTTACTCATGTATAATTATATTCTTCTGTCTTTTTTTTCCAATTCAAAGGCAGCCCAAAGGTCTGGATGTAATTTTGTCAAACACCTCAATTATCAATTTCGTTATATATTTTGTTCTTTTCACAATTGACATATTCTGACTGAGTAACAACCACCTTCTAAGGTTGCTCTTCATGAAATCTGTTATGATTCAGACATGACCACTGAATTGCCATTCAATATCTCATATTGCCTTCCTGCGGCCTAAAACTCAGCCTTGCTTCCTTGGCACCTTCACTAGACCTCACTAATTCCTCTACTTCATGTGGGTAAACAATCTTCCCGTTTTGCACATTTCCAAAGGTATTCCCCGCGCAAGGTGCAACATATAAACAGACTTCGGTAACTTGGAGCAAAAGTTGGACAAAAGTCAGCGACTTCCAGGGCAGCTTTGACCAGGGCGGCCTCAAACGACGGTCACCCATCATTACTCTAAGACTCGTTTTCCATTCCCGGTCGTTGACTTGTTTTTTGTGATCTAGAAGTGCTAAGTTACTGACCAGTGTTTATGACAGGTTTGTTGCAGTTTGCTCACTCTCTCTCTCTCTCTCTCCTCTCTCTCTCTCTCTCTCTCTCTCTTAGCTGTCGCCCTAAATGAGGTCTGCCTGTCCTTTTTATTGGTGTTCTTTGCATTCGTTTTTTCTCTCTCATATTCCTGTCTTCCAATTCGGGTGTTCTAGAGATTTTCTCTGATATCTTGGTATACCATGCCTCCACGACAAAGAATAGAAAAAATAAATAGTATTTTTTTTACCTCAGCCATTCTTATATATCACTAGCAAAAAAAAAAAAAAAAAAAAAAAAAGTTCAGTGACCTAAACTGAGTCCTGATAACTATAACCATCCGAGCTTTGTGGTTTCGGGAGCATAACATTCAAATATTCTACGATTAGGACATATCTTTTTGTTTTAACTTTTTTTTCCGTCTCGAAAACTATGTCAAAGGTCAAATTTTTTATTATTTAAAACTTTTGGAAGCCAGGCAATTGTGAGCCTCCCACCACACTGACTGAGTATTCTAGCATATTCTCGCCAGTGGAAAAAACTAGAAAATTTTGAAAAGAACATCAAGACTTCAGTTATTGCCATTAAACTTATAAAATATACATATGATTAACTGTAACAGAAATAAATACGCGGTCCAAAGCCAAAAGCACATTTGTTTTCAGTTCATAAGATAAATATGATTTAATCTTTATTCAACCAGATGAATGGTGTGCGGTAAATTTCTCGAATCATTTGCTCAAAAAATGATTTTCCGAACTATCAATTCCTCGAAAGCCAATATTGTTGAGAATACTAATGATCATTTAAAGAATAGATATTGGCTTTCGAATAATATGCCTTTTGAGAAAAATACTTTAAAAAAATAATTTTGCAAGTAAATCTTTTTAGTTTACGTAAGTAAAAAGGTTAAAAAAGTAAAAGTCGGTTATTAAGGAAATTGTAGTTAAAATACAACAAAGATTAAAAATCTTTTACAAAACAAATTTTACTTAAATAATGACAGGCACGTTTTCATTATCATTGTTCATTTCCACAAGTTTAAAAAATATTTTTGCAAATACAACTTTTTAGTTTCCATAAGTAAAGAGGTTAAACAAATAAATAAAAAGTGTATTATTGCCATAATTTAATTAATCGAAATGAAATATTATATGATGGATGGCTGGCAAGTACTTAATTGGTGTTCGAAATTGTAGTGCCACCCCTCGACTGCGTTGTTTGTCTTTGTCATTCCTTCTATGACATACTCAAAACAGTTCCATAATCATGTTTAGAGAAGGAGCACGTCTACGGTTATTTCTATAAGCCGCCAAATCCAAGTGTCTTCAAAAGATTGTGTTGAGTATGTTCCGGGTTGCAAAAAATTAATTTACGACGATCTGTGGGATCAGAGTCATAAGAGAGGGATAAATCCCCTTTGATGGTTTTTGTAAACTCTTCCGGGAGGCAGCTATTAGGCAAAGCATGGCCAGCATTTTCTTTTGCTCGTATATTGCATATAGTTCTTTTCATATTTGCTACTGGAGGAAGCTTCACCGCCACAGCACCTCTTAGTCACATTGAAGCGCATGTTGCAATATAATGTGGTGTATCTCGACTATTTTATTGCATGCGATTTCACTTTCTCTTGGATTTTAGCAGCATTAATTTTAGCACTATCTCCTGCATGGTTGTGATCTCCACTTCGTTTTTGGATATTATCATCGATAGTGTTCACAGATTTGCCCTTGATATATATAGATATCCGACCAAACATAATTTCTTTTTCCCTTTTCACTCTCTACATGTTAATTCCATCTTGAGAGTTCCATACTTCCGTAAAAACTAAAATAGGAAAAAATACAATCATAAGGTTTAAATTCGAAAAGAAATATATTATGACATTTAACATTCTATCAATAGTGCTCGTTAACAGACCTGGTAATGATTTTTTGGAATACTAATGATCGCTTCAAAAATAGACATTGGCTTTCGAGAGTTATGCCTTTCGAGAAAAATAGTTCGAGAAATTATTTTTCGAGCAATTGATTTCGAGAAATTTACCTGTATTCCAGATGCATATATATTACAGGGAATATATGAAAATACCAATTCACTTGGGAACATTTGAACCCCGAGGGCTACAACTAAACACGGTGAAGCATTGATTCGTCTACAGACTCTACATTGTGTCGCCATGTTTAGTACTAGCCCCTGGGGAGTCAAATATATTTCGCCGTGTTTAGTACAAGCTCATGAGGGATCAGATGTCCCTAGGTGCATTTGATACCGCAGGGACTGGTACCAAACATGACGAAAAAGTGTAGATGGGTAACTTTTTCGCCGTGTTTAGTACTTGCCCTCGGGGTTCAAATATTCCTATGCGAATTGGTCATTTCACATATTCCTTGTGACAGATATACATTATTGGCATATAGCACAGCAAAGACGCTGAAGATAGTAACTTCAAAAATCTGCTTTATAGCTAATCAGCCCGTCTGAAGCATTGAAATGCAGAAGTTGAAGAGGAAATGACAATATTTCTATTCCTGAAAAAAAAATCAACCCACTTTCTGTCACTTACTCTGCTTCATAATCTATCTGTTTTGGAAAAATGGGTGTACCACAGAAGGCGGTATAGGAATGAATGGTTGCGAGATTACTAGGCTGTAACAATATGTGACTTCCTTTATTTTTTCATTAAAACTGTAAAGATATTTTCATGCACATACGCGCACAAGAGAGCGAACAAATTCTGCACAGGCGACTGTATACAAAATTTATGACAAACATCATGAAAATGAGGGACCTTTGTTTGATGGCTGAAACAGGAGATAAAGTTTGAGTTAAATGAGGTAAATGGAAAGCGTCATAACTGCCTGACTCTCGTCAAAATCGAAGTAAAACCAAAGAAGTGAAGTGTTTTTACTCATTATGGGGAGAATGAAAGGAAAACTTTTAGGAGAAAGGTTCCATATTATGTAGGTTAAGAAGGCATTCTATGAATATGACTTGCGATTAGGAAGACAAAATACATAATATACTGAAGAATTGTCTCATCAGTGTATTTATGAATTACTCTCAACGCATATAGTATTATAAATTCTGTCGTTTACCACTTTTCGCAATATTTTCAGAAAAAGCAATATCAGCTCATCCCCCATACCGCCAGGAGAAACTGCGAAACAAGATTACTAAGAAAGTTAAGCAAACAATACGGACAAATATTTAGGACGACTGACTTTGCTGAGCAATAATGGATAAGTGACCTGTGTGATGATAGGGGCTGCATGGAAAGCCATAAGAAAACCTTGAAAAAGGAAATGAGCTCCCTGCTCAAATTTTAATGAAACGCATAAACAAACTGCTTCGGCTGACACTGCACCCAGGAATTTCACCCCGTAATTGACTGCAGCAAGACATTCCACCAACCAAAGACATTCCTTTAACCCAGATGGAAGCTGACGGTAATTTTGTCTTCATTCAGAATTTCATATTGGATCAAGCCGTGTCCAAGATGCCCCCAATTGTCTCACAACGTCGTCTCAGGACAGATTACTCGGGAGTCAAGACTTCTTCGTGGAAAAATACTTAGAGATATAACATAATAAAAGAAAGAAGTAAATTATACACACTGAGTTTCCCAATAAAAGAGGAGGAATGAAAGTGTTTGTACATTAGTTTGTGACATTTTCACGACATTACTCTCAGTAGTGTTTTTCTTATAACAAGTTTGATGTATTTTTCTGTATTCAAAAGTAATAAAATATTGAACATCATACATTATATATACTAAAAGAAATAGAAGATTAATGTCTTGATGATGTTCGTGGGAAAAACTATCGAAATTATAATGGAGAAATTTCCCCCTCTCTCTCTCTCTCTCTCTCTCTCTCTCTCTCTCTCTCTCTCTCTCTCTCTCTCTCTCTCTCTGTCTCAGACAAACTCCTGGTCTTCTGAAAAATACAGAAAAAAAGAAAGTCACCAGATCAATTAGGGGTGATGAAAATCTCCTCCGAGATGAGGCTGACTGTTTTGGTAAAAAGAGAGAGGCCCTTTTTTTATACTTATCTATTACTCTTATGCGTTGATTTTTTAGCTGTTGTCTACTTATTTGCCTTCTTTTATTTATACCCTTTATATCTCCATTTCTTATATTTACTTTTGCCTATTATCAATATTTCATATATTGTAAACTTTTGTCAACTTATTCATTTATATATTGATGCTATATTCATAATTTCTTATGTGCCACAAAAGTTGATGTTGATAAAGTCTTATTGGGTGGATATACTGTTAAGAAGGTGTACCATAAGGGAAGGGTTTATCACCTTTGATTTTTTCTGTGCTGAAAATTTTGATGAAAATTTATGTTCGATGATTGGAAAAACTAATCATTGCTAGACCATGATTCAAACAACGTTTATTCTCAGTGCTTTGAGTACTTTCGCATTAATTTCCACTATTATAGAAGTAATTTATTTCTTGATTTCATCCATTTTTAAGGTAAATGAATTTTAAACAAAAGATGTCCAAACTATTTATTTTTTATACAATAGATAAATGACAAAATGAAACATAATACATGAAAAGAGAGTTTACAAAAGTCAGTTAGGAAAATATAAACTCTTTGATTCATTAGTAGAACTTTGAATTCATCTCAAGATAATACATCTTGTAAATTGTTCTTAGCAAGATCAAGATTTCAGATGACAGGTCATGGAATCCTAGTGATAACAAGGACACAAATAAATAATTCTACGAAGGTTTTGCTTAGGTTCTTACAAAATAAAGCCACGACAAGTTCAATATATATCAAATAAATTTCATATGTATAATTCGTGAAATGGTGCGATGAAACAATAAGTGGAATTCCTGAAAAGACTTCTGGAAAACATTATAACACAGTCCTTGGGAACAACCTTTGCCAAATACAAGACGAATAGTAGTTCTTTTTTTGCCTTAATTTCGATTAAGTTTCCAGTGGATACACACATACAGAGCATGGAATATACGTAAAAATGCGCTAACTGTTACATATTATGTATACATACATACAGATTCAGGAACACAAACCCACACACGCACACACACACACTACGCACACACACACACACACACACACATACACACACACACACACACACACACACACATATATATATATATATATATATATATATATATATATATATATATATATAATATATATATATATATATATATATATATATATATATATATATATATATATATATATATATATATATATATATATATATTATATATATATATATATATATATATATATATATATATATATATATATATATATATATATATATATATATATATATATATATATATATATATATATATATATATATATATATATATATTTCTACGTTTATTGATCTCTTTCGTCTACCCAGCATTCAAGTAATTATTTTGATTTGTAAAACGGCAGCCATATTCCTCCAAATATCAGCAGATTTTTAGGCGGGAACCCAAAACACGATAGCCAGAGATAGGGAGTTCCTAAGTTGGGGGAAAATAGACTCTTGTCAGCTTTAGGGACGTATCTCAAAGGGAAGGATGTAGGCAGACTGGTACTTCTTAGGCCTATATCTTAAGCTCTTTTTCCTGTGAACCCTCTGCTGGCTGTATGTTCTGTTTCCAGGATTGCCTGCTCGTGGGGGGTTAAGCTGACCCCCAACACCCAGGCAAGACACCTGCGATCTTCCTCAGTGAGCTCCATTCGTGACCTCGGACGGATGTCCGCCACAGCTTCCACACTGAAGCCTAACGGCGCTACTGGCGCGCCGCCAAGAGACCCAGACCTGAGACAAAGCCGACGCAACATTTTTCTACAAAGGTCACACTGATCATGGCATCCAGGTACGTCTTGTGAAGCAGCATATTGCCAGTTCCTTACATCCTGTTGTCTATTTGCTCCCCATTTTCCCAATTCAAACTTCTAAATAAAAAAGAGCTCCTCCCTTTGTTTCCTCTCACTGCCTCATGGCAGCATGCTTCCCCTTGTGTGATCGTCCCAGACAAATGAAGTCTTCAGTGCATACCTCAGTGAAACATTAGAGTTCCTTTGCCCCAGTGTTAGAGAACTGAATAATCGTAACTTGTGCAAGAAGTCCTTTTTCTTTTATCTTGTCTAATCTGGGATCCTTTTCCAGATTCCCTGAGTCACGTGTCAAGTCTGTCCGCCCGCAAGTGTTGCATTACCGCAAGATTTCGAAACCAGCTTTATTACGTGAATTTCATTTTGCGCCAGCAATCATTCACTTGAGAGATATTATTAGTCCATGTGGGGACCAGTTGCATTTACTTAACCTTGGCTGCTAAGCAGCCTCTTGTAAATAAATAGCTGTAAAGTAATTAGCTGAGTTTCTGACGACCTTTCCTCTAGAGTAAATGTTCACTTTAAATCCCTTTTTTTACGGTAAGTTCAAGCAATTCACTTTGTTTTCCCTCAACTATTTCTGTTTACATATCGGAGCCTCTTTCAAGGCCGGGCCCATACGTAACAATGACGGCTGCTTGCCAGGATCGAATCTGGGCTTGCTTAAAAAAAGCTTGTAAATCGCGCTATCCCTTGGAAAACGTAGTGTAAATGTTTTTACAAAGCGAATCAAAGCACACTTGCAGAGGAAGACACTGACTCACGGTAAGGTATACCATTCATTTAATATGATTATTCTATAACCAATGTTAGCTTAAGGTATGTTTAAGTATTTTTATTACGAAGTGTTTTAAATAAGTGTTAAGTGAGAAATATTATTATATTGTAACGGCGAAGCGCCGAGTGAATTCTCTGTTATTTTGTAAATTGCATTGTTTTCGTTCTGACGAGACGCTAACACGTGTGCAGATAGATGCCAGAAAGTACTAGATCAAACTAGGAAGTGCTTTGCCAGGGTTTATTGTTGTGTTAGAAAGTCTAGCTAGTTAAGAGTGTTCTACTAATAGTTACGGCAAAAGAAGTGTATAATTGTCTTGTCTGTGATATGTTAGGGGAATTCGTTTTAACTTAGTTTCATTCCAAGTGTTGGTAACCGCTCAAGCTGGCCAGCTTTGTAAGCTTCGCGCATGCGCTTTCCCAGCCAACCTTTGTCTCACAAAGCGCAGCCATGTTTTTTATCCCTTTAAGCATTATCTCAACGATTTAAGCAAAGTAACCTAAGTCTTGATGTTTTAACGTAAATAATATCAATTTTCATACTAGTATCTAGCGTTCTGCCAGAGAAATTAATGTAATTCGCCTTGAATAAGAAATTAGAATTTCGTGTTGTAAATCGCCTCCGCGTTTACAGAAAATCAGCTGTTTGAACGACACGCTGTTCAACCCACTCTGCTCACCTCACCACGCGTCTCACCTAACATCGCTCACTCGCTCGCTGAACGAAAGTTTCATTTCCTTTCGTACTAAACGTAACCTTTTCCATTTACAAATGTTTGCTAACATCGTTTAAAATCCTTACCGTCATTTTCACTTGTCACAGGGACCTAGTATCCTTACGTAAAGTTAACGAAAATCTTCAAAGAGTAAATTACAAGAATTGTTAACGTAAAATGCGTCTTTGTGAAATTCATATTGAACCGCAAATCATTTCATATAGAAGCGCAAGGCCGCATACCATTAACGTAAACATCGTTCACCCGCGAGCGCGTTATCATTTTCATACAACGTATTCCAAAGCAATTCTTTCATTAAACGTTAACGTAAGTAGATCATTTAACACAAGTGCGTCATATTAAAACTAAAAGTATTAGTTCAATTACATACAAGGGAGTTTGTCATATATCATTTTTCACCCTCTCAGAGAGAGAGAGAGAGAGAGAGAGAGAACCCATTATTCACGAAGCCAAGAGTACTACGCCCATTACTTATAGCATGCAGATTAACATTATTTTTAGTCTCTTGTTTCTTTTATTTACACTGGAGCATGATACGTACGCGCCTGTGTCCATTGCAGTTTTGCAAGCATTTATTTCATTTATCGAGTACTTCAGCCAAGGGCTGAGCATTTTCAAATTACCATTACCTGTCGTTGCCCGAGTGGTCTTTTCCATTTTTTATCCCAAAAGACTTGCGTATACCGCAAGCACAAACCGCACAGTGTGCCACCGCAACCTTCATTACTTCCATCAAGGAAGTCGTTACCAGTCTAGGACTGGCCACCACCAGTGCACGTCAGGACTTACCATTTTAAAGTGCCACTAATTCTTGACACTGTCCATCGACTGGCTGCTGAAGTACTTCCAGCTTTTACTTTCTCTCCTCCACCATTACACTCTGCCACGAACAGAGTGCCATTTCATTTCAGTATTCTTGAGTATACTGCATGTAGTGTCGTCCGACAGGACACACCAGCATGATACCAGTGCTCCAAACAAGGAACGCCTCCTCATAAGTGCCGTGCACCTGTACAGGCCGTACAGGTAGCCATTCTACCTGCGTGTCCGTCCTTACGGAACGCCCAAGTAACTAGTGTGTCCATGTACAAGGGTCAGTGATCCTTCGGAACACTCAACAAGGGAACGTCTCCCGAAAGTGCCGCAATACCAGCCCTAAGTGCTGTCAAACCTTACGGACCGCCCAATCCATTAGTGTAATCTGATATCCCGGATCACCCAACCAAGGGAACGCCTCCCGAAGGTGCTGTAACACCAGCCCTAAGTGCTGTCCCAAAAGGAACGCCTCCTGAAAGCGCCGTGCACCTGTACAGACGTACAGTTAGCCCTATACCTGCATGTCCGTCCTTACGGAACGCCCAATTGATTAGTGTGTCCGTGTACAAGGGTCAGTGATCCTTCGCAACACTCCAAGGAATGCCTCCCGAAGTGCCGCAATACCAGTACTACTAGTGCTGTCCAAAAGGAACGCCTCCTGAAGCGCCGTGCACATGTATTGGACCTACAGGTTGCCCATTCCAGCGTCTCCCAAGTGAGGAACGCCCTTAAGTGTGACGTACGCCGCACACTATTTGATTTTCTGCCTCATCAGAAGGTGCCATTCCAGAAGTGCCACCAACTTACGGGACACTTCCCAAGTGCTACAGAGCACCCAGTCTTTTAAGACCTTTCATTACTTATTTCAGAACACATTTCCAAGTAGTGCCACTTTAAGTTCAGTAGGCACTCCCATTCCATTCAGTACCCTACCTGGCCATTATTTCCATTTTCATCCGAGCCTCTGCTGCAGCCTAAGGGAAATGTCTTCCCCTGCTTCCCGCGACTTCTTTGCCATAGAGCTAGAGAAGCTCCGAAGCCTCATAACTCTGGGCAAGGAGGCCGGTTACACTGGACCAGCACTGGACCAGTGGATGAAGGCGCAGCAGGATGCCGCGCGCCTGCAAGAGAGGGAAGAAAAAGAAAACCAGAGGAAAGCCAGAGAAGCAGAAAGGAAGGCAAGGGAAGATAGAGAAAGCATGAGCTAGCTCTCCAGGAGAAGGAACTCGAAATCAAGCGGGAGAAGGCCCGTAAGGAGAGTATCTTAGCTCCAGCCACTCTGCCAGCTTCCAGCCCTGCACCCACTGTCTCTCACAGTCTCGCCGTCTCTGGTCCGCCTTTTACCATTTCACTGCCTACCTCCTCCCTTTTGGAAGAGGTAAGCCCACCAGTTAACCCCGGACTTGCTTCCGAGGGTGATTCAACGGAGGTTTCCTTAACCTCCCCACGTCAAATTACTGCCAAAGAGGACTCTTCACTTGTGCCAGAGCACACTGCCAGGCTTGGTGACTCCACAGGTTCGCAACCTGTGGGGCCACCTCGGCCTTACCGTCCAGTGCCACGGAAGAGGCTCTGGAACAAGTTCTGCCGTGACTGTGGCCGCAAGGGTCACATGTCTGCCAACTATGGAGGGTGCGCAAATTTTAATATTCCTGCCATCACAATGGCAGTTACCAATCCTTCTTCACTAGGACCCCCAGCTAAGGGCCCTATAACCGTCGCACCCCTCCAAAGCCATTATCCGCCAAGCCACGTCAGAGCCTACGACGACTCTGGCACTCAAATCTCCCTGATACGGGAAGATCGAATCCCCCGAGGGGCTAACGTTGATAGACGTCACTTAATAACCATTGAAGGTATCAACCATATCAAGCTGATCCTTCCGACCGTCCAATTGAGAGTCACCAGACCTCACCTCTCTAAGGTTTGTACCCTTGGAGTTGCAAGCTACATTCCAGGAGGTTATGACCTCCTCCTAAGGCAAGACATGAAGTCTCCCTCACCATTCAAAAAGCGTAGGGGTCCTAACCCACGTCAAATCACTCCAAAGCAAGGAGTCATCGAAATTCTACTTCCTCCAGGAAGTACGTCCAACAACAGTCTCCCCCGTTACCAAGGAGGGGGATTGATCATTCACAGTTCCGTTGCAAAATCTGCAACGTACTAGGGCACTCCACGATTTGGCCTAGGTACCCTAGCAGACTACCAGCAGCGGACACTGTCCATGTTCCACAAGGCTTAGCCTTCAACAAGAGACAGGAGCCTCTGTCTCCCATTTCCAAGGGCACGCTGAGAGGTATTGCGCCTCTGGTACCCGCCACAGGTCCAGTCAACCTCAACTCTCTGCCAGAGCCACTTGGCAGCACTGAGCAGTGCCAAGCTCCGTCCAGCCTGGACATAGAGCCACCACAGAACTTGACTTCTGCGCCTGGCCCCGAGCTAGCGCCGGCGCCTAACCTTAACAAAGATCCTCCTACAGGAGATCCTCAACAGGCATGGAGCTTACCACAGCCCATGGCCAATCTCCAGCCCATCATTCTTCTTCACCCTTACCTCTGTCGCCCGAGGATGAACCTCCAGCAGACCTTACCTTCGTACCTCCTCTGGAAAACCAGGAACTGCCCAACCAGGAGTCAATCTGGAGTCTTACCCTTACGACGGCTGTCGCAGCAGCCGAAGTTAGGGCCTCCTCTGCAGTAGGTTCCACCTCTACGATGGTTGCTGCAGATACCAAAGTAGGGTGTTCTCCTGAAATCAATCAGGCTACCGCTGCCTCTGCTCCTGACAGCGTTTCTGGCCTTACCCCGGAGTCGTTGCCTCCGTTTACTCCTAGGACTGGTATAGCCAGGCCCTGGAGGAATAAGAAGAAGGGACATAACAAATAACCCACTAACAAAAGAGCCACATGCTCTCCTTGACACCTGTGCCCGAGGTACAGTGTCACATTCATTTGCAGAGTGATCCGGGCACCTACCCAGAGAAGGTAGCCAGCCTGATCTCTGCCAGTAAAACTAACCCTCTAACCCCTAGAAATTGTAATACTAACCCTCATTTGAATATAATTACCTCATTACATTTCTATCCTGGTATTCTACTAACCACTCATCATCCTCAAGCATCATTACCTCATCTAATGTATTTTAACAATTCGGTCGCCGAACTGCTGCTGTGCGCAGCACACACTGGAATGAGTGCGTCCCCAATTAACTGTATTGAGTAAGTTAGTCTAAGGATTTAGTACCAGGGCATTAGGGTAGTAGCAGAAAGAATTTTCAAGTAACCTTATCTAGGGGTAGAGTAGATTGTCATCACAGACAACCAGCAGTTCTTACTTAGCCTAAACTACATTAATCCAATAAGTTAGTACACTTAGCATCTCCACCTATAAGTTAGTTAGGCCACTGCAGTTAGCTGTATCGCTGCTCTAAAAACTTCAGTTAGAGTAGGAGAACTGGGTAGTCGAGACGATCAACCTATTTAAGCCAAGGCCTTCATGCCCGAAAGGGAGTGAATGCCTTCTTAAAAGGGGGAGCTGCTACGTTTATTGATCTCTTTCGTCTACCCAGCATTCAGGTAATTATTTTGATTTGTAAAACGGCAGCCATATTCCTCAAAATATCCGCTGATTTTTAGGCGGGAACCCAAAACACGCCAGCCAGAGATAGGGAGTTCCTAAGTTGGGGGAAATAGACTCTTGTCAGCTTTAGGGACGTATCTCAAAGGGAAGGATGTAGGCAGACTGGTACTTCTTAGGCCTATATCTTAAGCTCTTTTTCCTGTGAACCCTCTGCTGCTGTATGTTCTGTTTCCAGGATTGCCCTGCTCGTGGGGGTTAAGCTGACCCCCAACACCCAGTGAGCTCCATTCGTGACCTCGGACGGATGTCCGCCACGAGCCTTCCACACTTAAGCCTAACGGCGCTACTGGCGCGCCAAGAGACCCAGACCTGAGACAAAGCCGACGCCACATTTTCTACAAAGGTGCACACTGATCATGGCATCCAGGTATGTCTTGTGAAGCAGCATATTGCCAGTTCCTTACATCCTATTGTCTATTTGCTCCCCATTTTCCCAATTCAAACTTCTAAATCAAAAAGAACTCCTCCCTTTGTTTCCTCTCACTGCCTCATGGCAGCATGCTTCCCCTTGTGTGATCGTCCCAGACAAATGAAGTCTTCAGTGCTACCTCAGTGAAACATTAGAGTTCCTTTGCCCCAGTGTTAGAGAACTGAATAATCGTAACTTGTGCAAGAAGTACTTTTTCTTTCATCTTGTCTAATCTGGGATCCTTTTCCAGATTCCCTGAGTCCACGTGTCAAGTCTGTCCGCCCGCAAGTGTTGCATTACCGCAGAAGATTTTGAAACCAGCTTTATTACGTGAATTTTATTTTGCGCCAGCAATCATTCACTTGAGAGATATTATTAGTCCAAGTGGGGACCAGTTGCATTTACTTAACCTTGGCTGCTAAGCAGCCTCTTGTAAATAAATAGCTGTAAAGTAATTAGCTGAGTTTCTGGCGACCTTTCCTCTAGAGTAAATGTTCACTTTAAATCCCTTTTTTACGGTAAGTTCAAGCAATTCACTTTGTTTTCCCTCAACTATTTCTGTTCACGTATCGGAGCCTCTTTCAAGGCCGGGCCCATACGTTACAATATATATATATATATATATATATATATATATATAATATATATATATATATATATATATATATATATATATATATATATATATATATATATATATATATATATATATATATACCACAAAAAATTTGGAAAAATGTACAGTTTTCCAAATTGTAATGGACTTCTTACACACACACACACACACACACACACACATACAATGGCTTGAAAATAAAGCCGAAACAGGTCAGGACCTACACCCTGACTCTTATTTTTTTTTCACCTGTGGATATGTTTGGATATATATATATATATATATATATATATATATATTATATATATATATATATATATATATATATATATATATATATATATATATATATATATATAGATGTATATATATATATAGATATATATATATATATATATATATATATATATATATATATATATATATATATATAATATATATATATATACATATATATATATATATATATATATATATATATATATATATATATATATATTATATATATATATATATATATATCAAACATATCCACAGGTGGAAAAATAAGAGTCAGGGTGTAGGTCCTGACCTGTTTCGGCTTTATTTTCAAGCCATTGATGTGTGTGTGTGTGTGTGTGTGTGTGTGTGTAAGAAGTCCATTACAAGTTGGAAAACTGTACATTTTTCCAAATTTTTGTGGTATATATATTTATATATATATATATATATATATATATATATATATATATATATATATATATATATATATATATATATAGATATATATATATATATATATATATATATATATATATATATATATATATATATATATATATATATATATATATATATATATATAGATATATATATATATATATATATATATATATATATATATATATATATATATATATATATATATATATATATATATATATATATATCTATATATATATATATATATATATTATATATATATATATATATATATATATATATATATATATATATATATATACATACCATATATATATATATATATATATATATATATATATATATATATATATATATATATATATATATCTGGGGGGAGCGTTTGTGCGTATCTGTGCTATGGTATTTTTACAAAGACACTGTATGTTACTGTTATAAGGCAGGCTAAATACTTGCATATCTTGGATTAGGTAGCTATTATCAACAGTTAATTACCCAGAAGTCAGTTTGTAAAAATGCGCCGAAGAAACAATCAAGTTTTCTACACAGCATATAAAGCCACAGTGTCACGAGCTTTTTGTAACTGCCTTCGATTGACATCATTGCGAGCCTCTCCATGTGCTGCAACATAAAACTCTCAGCTTCGCCCAGGCAGTGCCTAGTTGCTCCCCAGATGCAGTCAAGTGAAGGTGTGTCGGCGACGCCTCCGGAATTGGAGTCGGCGGTGCCAGATGCTCGATCCATGTCTAATCTTAACTTTCAATAAAATAAAAATTACTAAGGCTCAAGGGCTGCAATTTGGTATTTTTGATGATTTGAGGGTAGATGATTAAAATACCAATTTACAGTCCTCTAGCCTCAGTAGTTTCTAATATATGAGGGCAGACAGAAAAAGTGTGGACGGGCAGACATAGCCATCTCATTTGTTTTCTTTTACAGAAAACTAGAACGAAGGTGAATGTAAAACCAACAATATGTAGTTTATATCTTCACACTCCAGTTGCAGGATTAGGGTCTGGTAATGAAAGGCTTCACTGGTAACGGTTTGAGGGTTTTGTGATTTGACCTCCGGAATCCTTTGGTCCAGAGCTGTATATACGGCTCTGCTTTGGTGTTGTTCCAAAATGCCACCTCAGTAATGAGTGCTAGTTCGTGCCAAAATCAAGCGAGGAAAAACCATAACATTGCACTGCTGATTCCATTGTAGCGCCCAAGTGTCCCTGCCTCACATACCTACAGCCACAATCTCCATTATCCCGCGACGAGGATCCCAATAAAGAAAACATGTGGTCGTGAGAAACACAACTTCTCTCACACGACTTTTTTACATATATCTCTATTGTTATTATTGTCATGTTCTATGTAATATTACCATCGTATGTTATCGGATGTATTGCTATGCCAGCTCCTTTTTCCAAACATATATGTATGATCTTCAGTATAATGTTCTGTAGCATTTCATACGTATACTTCTGTTTATTGAACAAGCACAAATGCTTGAACTTAACCCTTGTTTCGACCTGTCAAAATGTCAGAAGCTGCATTGAATGTGTGAATGCTTTGCAAATGTATTAGTGAGCCACAAACTCCGAATCTCATTATAAACAAGATGCTGTGTCAGACAGATAGTATCCGTTGACCAGTTATACTTTAAAAATTTTCCCTAAAACTTAACATCTTTCCACGGTATTCTGTGATGCCATAATAAGAATCATATTCAGAAATCTAAGGGTAAATGACTCACATGTTAAGTACTCACATGTAAAACAAAACGTCGTAAGTCTCATTTACACGCTACACGACGT
>NC_061098.1:57727934-57742934 GCF_015104395.2 Macrobrachium nipponense | reverse complement strand
TATACATATATATATATATATATATACATAGATATATATATATATATATATATATATATATATATATATGATATATATATATATATATATATATACATATATCATATATATATATATATATATATATATATATATATATATATATATATATATATATATATATATATATATATATATCATATGTAAGACATAGGGTTTTGATTATAATATATTGTTCGTGCATTCTCTGTAACCTGTGGGAATGTGGAGGACAGTGCAGAGTGACGACCTGATAACTAGCTGATCAATGAGTTTCTAGGGATGGCGTGAGATAAAAAGTGCTTAGTTCAGGAAGTCAATGTACGACAGTTTATGAACTCATCCCAAAGTGCCTTTGGGAAACATGATGCAGCTAGAACCGCGAGGCGCTAGCGAACTGTGCATTCGTATGTGCGTGTGCGCCTCTTTCTGTTAAATAGGTTCATACCCAAACCTATGGGAGGGATTTTGACAGAGGGCTTCGAGTCATAGGCAAAGATGCCGTGGCATTCGCCGGGGGAGTTTTTGTGACATAGTGTTTAGTGTCCGGTTGGGAATGGGTAAGTGTTACCTTTACTTTAGCCAAAGGGGTGGCTTGTTTGATATCTTGTAAGATGTTCCATTTTATTAACTTTGTCTTTAAACTTGTGTGTATACTTACCGGGGATGTGTTCTGTATCTTTGGCAGACGGTTCTGGGAATACCGGGGAACTAAAGAGTTCCCAGTGAGAAGTGTGGACCTTTTGGGTGACTTGACAATGTTAGTCTGTAAGACTGGGTACTTAGTTAATTGATTTAGTTATTATTGTAAATAAACGTTATGTTATGATGCAACTCTCTCATTTTCATTACCTGTTAGAATGGAGAGAAAGAGAGGAGAGAGAGAGAGAGAGAGAAGAGAGAGAGAGAGAGAGAGAGAGATGGGGTGATTGCCGGGAGAGAGAGAGAGAGAGAGCCTGTGTATGTAATGGGTGTGGGGGTCTGCCTTCCGTTTCGTGTCCACGCTTACCTTATGAATACATGGGGGTTTTCCCCATGTTTATAGTGGTGGCAGACGGTTAAAGAGGGGATATAAAAGGTTTTCTTGCTTTTCTATGCCTAGGAACGCCAATGTAGAGATGGTTGGCCAGTTGGAAGATAAAAAGGGTAGAGAAAATGTCCGTCCGTGAGATGGGGGGATGAGGAAAGATTTTCTATTAGGGTCATCAAATTTGCCCGTACCGAGATTCTTCAGGGCGGGAGTCGTGAGCGAGCAACTCAGTCTAGTTCATGAGTGAGTGTTGCTAGGGGTCATCTCACCGGTTGCATTTGTATTGTGCCGACGAGATTTACGCGTTTTTACGAAGAATTTTCGAGTTCCTTTTGTTCCCATTATGGAGTGGTGAGTGTTAAACTATTGTTTTGAAGGAGTGGGTTTTTGTTTAAATATTTTCAGGGTTATGGATTGGTTCAAGAGGTCAATAATTTTTCTTGTCCTTGCCCCATAGTGACGTGTTTTCTTTATTTGCACGTGTTATAATAGACGTATGCATTCGTCTTTGTTTAAAACATAGAAGTGTATTTTTCTATGCATGTGAACTGTGCTTAGATAAGCATATCTGGCTTAGAGACACAGCGGCCACAATTTTACGGGCTCAGCATATTTCTGCAGAGAGGCGCCTTGCATTGCGAGGGTACGGGCATCCCTTGGAGGATAGTAGCATGGAAGGTACCACTAGCCTCACTCGAGAGATAGTGCAGGGGAGGTATTGCGAGATGGGGGATACTGCTGGTATGCCTCGGGGGAGTGTTCTGCGCTTACTGAGGGGTTGTTCTCAGGGGGGGAGAAATTTTTTTTTCTCAGTGTGGGTGAACTCCCCCTTTTCCTTTTTTGTTTTTTTCTTTGTGTTGGGAGATGGATTTGGCCTTGACATTGAATGCTAAAATGTCAGCTGATTGATAAGTTGATGAAGTGAAATGCCCGTAGTCTTTTTTTTAGAAAGATTTTTTTTTTTCTCTCCCTTGGATGAAGAGAAAAGGAAATGAAAAGAGATTTTTCTTTTCCGAAATGAGGGGGAAAAGTAGTTAACATGCACGGGATGTGTTGTATGTTTTACTTGTGCCTTGAAAGACACAAATATAAGGGGGATCACAGATTATTTTTTTTATTGTGTTGGAGAAATTACTTTGAAATGCCGATGATTGGTGTTGTATCTGTGTTGTGTGGCAATGGTGTTATTTGTCATGGTGTTGCATGCGGGAGAATTGTATGTCCATAGGATTCAGCAATACTGTTGCATGCTATTTGAATTTCACCCTTACTTGAGATTTTTGCAAGAGTATTATTGCTATGGAGAGTTATTATTATTGTTATTATTAATAATTGTTATACTTGAGATGTGTCACGGGAGGTTTTGTTTGCCTTAAGTATAATTATCATTACGGGAGAATTGTTTTTACGAGAGATTTGAGATATTTCATGGGAGATTCTTCAATAATTATTACAGATAATTATTCAAGGATATTATTACGATGAATTAATGGGAGAAGTCTTGTGTTAATTATTTGTTGAGTTTTTTTGTAACTTTGGAGAATATTTCAGTGATTCACGGGGATGAGTTTTGCTGAATCTTGATGAATCTGACTGAATCTTGGTGAATTGTGTGAAATTTGCTGAATTTTTTGTGCTGAATTTTTGGAGAATGGACAAGCATTAACATTGGTGATATTTTTTTGTACTGATACTGATGATTTTGATGATAGCATTTTTTTTTATGATTTTGTGATAATGATACTTCTGATACTGATTTTTTATGTACTAATACGTGGGTGTTTTAATGCTATCAAGGGTAGGTGAATCTTTTGTGATTATGGGAGGAACTAACAACACATTGTTTTAGTTTTTTTTTTCTTTTTATTATGAGTTCAGCAGATAATTGCTTGACATCGAGTGAGTTACGGGAAATAGTTAATGGTGCCGTTGATTTTTCTTTTCTCCTTTTTTGGAAATTACCATCGCTGACACAAGTTTTTTTTTTACCAAGGGTGAATTTGAATTTATTTTTTTTTCTCTCCCAGTTAGTGTGAATATTATCTCAGTTCGTGACTTAGAGTCATTGTTCGGGAACGGTCGTCTGTTTTAGCTATTTGATTGCTATAGAGAATGAGTCTTTTGGGAGAATTTCTTGCATGTTTTGAATGCATACGTAATGGCACTACATTTTTTCTCTGGATATTTGTGTTCCAGAAATTGTGAGTTTCTTGCACAATACAGTTAGTTTTGTATTTGTGACAACTTTGTGAGAGATAGGAAACTTGGTTAAGTTTTCTAATGGCCTATGTTCCTGTTATAAATGACTTCTGGCACATTGGTGATTTTTTCTAGAATTTTCTAGACAGTGTTTTTTATTTGCCGAGTTTTGCCCTTTTTTTTAGCAGTTATGCTAAATGGAGTGAGTTTTTATATTGTTTTTACTATAACATTGAGTTATTCTCTGGAGAATTGGATGTTAGAATTGAGATATAATTGAGATATTATTTTGGAGAGATAATTGGAGGATATATTATTTTGGAGTTATATTGAGATATAATATATGGGAGATATATATTTTTTGGCCATTTTTGATATTTGCCAATGTGATGAGAGCTATGTTTAGTTCAATTATTTTGCAGCCATCTTTGTTGCAAATGGAGACACATATTTGGAGATTATGGGGCAATATTTGGGAGTGTGTGAGTTAGATGCCTTGAGTGCCACAGTTTTTTGGAGATATATTATTTGGAGCTTTGTTTTGTTCCACATGGAGTTATTGGGGAAATAGAGGTAAATATTTTGTATTGCCGAAATAGTGGTGATTATTCTCTATTCCTGGAGTGTGGTGTCTTTTTTTTCTACTGACATGTGGCTATTAGAAGAAATAAGAGAATAATATAAGGGAGGGGGTTGGTTATTAACCAAATGGAGGAAATATTTTTTATAACCGGAGTGGTGTTATTATTGATATGATGTCTCATAAAAGGAGTTGGAATTAATCTTGGGCGGGTGACCCTCTTTTTGTTATGGATGTTTTTTTCGAGACAAGAGAAGTTTTCTGTGGTTCTCTTTTTTTGATTTCGTGACTATTTAGAGAGAAGTGGCAAATACTGCATTACGAGTCATATGGAGATGTGTGTGCATTTTTCATGTTCACAAGTGTGTTATTCTTGGAGAAATATAATTTGGGAAAAGTCATGTTGAGAGAATAAGTCTTCGAGACAAATTTTTGAACACATTGTCATATCCTGGATCTAATTCTGTGAAAATGTGTCAGTTAGAATTTCCTTTTTTTCTTGAGAATCATGAGTTTTCCAAACTTACGTGTCTGACTGGACAATTTTTGTGCTGTTTTTTGGTTTGAGCATGCGTCCGCAGGTGATTTTTCTGCTGACAAGCAAACGATGTGATGAGCCGTGTGCTGAGCGTGTGCTGATTCTTTTCTTCTGATGGTGATAGATCAGAATTTTTGCAATATCTGGGAAATGTTAGCTATAGCATTTCACGAAAGCGCATTGTGTGAGAGTTTTGCTTTCTGGCAAATTCCTGGCTTTACATGGAGCATTTCTTGGGGAAGGGGAAAACGCGGGAGTTATGCATATTATACATGTATTGATGTATTTTTGTGATTGGGGAAATCTGCTTGTGATTATCCTTTTTTTTTATTGTTTTTCTTCCTTTTCCTATGAGAGATATGATTTGGGGATTGAGCTTAAGTAGCATTTCTTTTTGGACGGGAGATTTGGTTTTACCGGGAGATGTAATTTTTCGAGGGTTGCTATTTACGTAAATGGGAGTTTGACATTAAGTCTCATTGTGATTAATTATTGAGCAGTAAAGGGGTTTTTTGCTGTTAAAAGTTGGAGATTTTTGCTGATTTTGTGGGGAGTTTGAGGGAATATTTTTGGGTCTGGGTGTTTACGTGATTCTTTTCTTTCTTGAGCTTATTACGATTTTTTTTTTTCTTTTTTTTTTTTTTTGTGAGCACGTTCGAGTTCGAAATGTGAGCGCAGAATTCCGTGGAGTTGCTGTGATTTCTGAGTTGTGTGTGTGCTGATGTGTGAGTTTGGAGAATTGAGTTGGAGAACTTAATGTTAGAGAGTTGTGATAATGACTTATCATTTTAGTAGTCATATTAAGGGAGTTAATTGGGAGACGTTCTTAGTTAGTATTTCTGACTTTTTGAGATCATTGTTATTTTGATAGAAGTAGTATGTTTGGGTTAATTTTCTTAGATTGACCAGAGACTTGACTGACATACTAACACACACCCAAGGGAAAAGTCGTTCCCCGACGCCAGCAAGACGTCCACCAGCCGTGAAGAGAGGGTTGCTGCCAGTTGTCCAGGGTGATTACAAGTATTTCCATGATGGGTGATCGAGAGAATTCTACAGCGTGTTTTTTTGGGGATCTACAAGAAGCCGTGAGAGTCTTCTACGATGAGGGAGGCATTCCGTCTTCCTACAGTTGCTACAGCCTGCTACAGTCTACTGTCTGTTCAGCTACTTGCAGACAAAGCGAAGAGGGATATTCAAGAATCCTAATGCAGAAAATATGAGAGAAAATGCGTTTTGTGTTATTGGGAGATTAAAGCGTGATAAGACTTTATTTTATAATGCCAGAGACGTGCAGTTTTACTGTTTTGTTTTAAGCCGGCCAGTGTTTTGTATTAAAGCAATTTTGCTAGCGGGAGCTAGCATATAGGTGCGAGGCCGAGCAATCTGTAAGACATAGAGTTTTGATTAATAATATATTGTTCGTGCATTCTCTGTAACCTGTGGATGTGGGAGGGACAGTGCAGAGTGACGACCTGAGAATAGCTGATCAGTGAGTTTCTAGGGGATGGCGTGAGATAAAAGTGCTTAGTTCAGGAAGTCAATGTACGACAGTTTATAAGAACGTCCCAAAGTGCTTTGGGGAACTAGATGCAGCTAGAACCGCGAGGCGCTAGCGAACTGTGCATTCGTATGTGCGTGTGCGCCTCTTTCTGTTAAATAGGTTCATACCCAAAACCTATGGGAGGGATTTTGACAGAGCTTCGAGTCATAGGCAAAGATGCCGTGGCATTCGCCGGGGGAGTTTTTTGTGACATAGTGTTTAGTGTCCGGTTGGGAACATGGGTTAAGTGTTACCTTTACTTTAGCCAAAGGGGTGGCTTGTTTGATATCTTGTAAGATGTTCCATTTTATTAACTTTGTAAACTTTAAACTTGTGTATACTTACCGGGATGTGTTCTGTATCTTTGGCAGACGGTTCTGGGAATACCGGGGAAGAAACTAAAGAGTTCCCAGTGAGAGGTGTGGACCTTTTGGGTGACTTGACAATGTTAGTCTGTAAGACTGGGTTACTTAGTTAATTGATTTAGTTATTATTGTAAATATACGTATGTTATGATGCAACTCTCTCATTTTCATTACCTGTTAGAATGGAGAGAAAGAGGTGGAGAGAGAGAGAGAGAGAGAGAGAAGATGAGGAGAGAGAGAGAAGACTTGAGAGAGAGAGAGAGAGAGTGATTGCCGGGAGAGAGAGAGAGAGAGAGCCTGCCTGGTATGTAATGAGTTGTGGGGGTCTGCCTTCCGTTTCGTGTCCACGCTTACCTTATGAATACATGGGGGTTTTCCCCATGTTTATATATATATATATATATATATATATATATATATATATATATATATATAGATGATATATATTATATTATGGCATATATGAATTATATATATATATATATATATATATATATATATATATTATATATATATATAATATATATATATATATATATATATATATTATATATATATATATATATATATATAGATATATATATATATATATATATATTATATGTGTGTGTGTGGTGTGTGTGTGTGTGTGTGTGTTTGTGTTTTGTGTTCATTGTTGTTTAATTGAAAAGGAAAGGCACATTTCTTTGTCTTAAAATGTAATCTTCAAAAACCAATGTTGAGGTGTATTTAAAACACATGCAATGTTATCTAAGCAGAGGCTTAGAACTAAATCTGAAAGACTGCGTTGAGAGGGAAAATAGGGCTGTCTTGTAAAGGGTAAAATCCTAGGAGATCTAAAAAAAAAAAAAAAAAAAAAAAATATTTTTTGCTTCACAAATTAATCGCTCTTTATGAGGATTCAGAAGAGTCTGCATGGATATGAAGAACTTGTCAAGGCTTCTACAATTCTGGCTTTCGGACAATACGAGTACACACGTGTAAAACTATTTTTCACTGCACCTTTGGTATATAAGGTTGAAATCGGAATTTCCTATTCCTTAATTTACCGAACGACAAACTTATTGCACACGCTCGTTTCAAAAAGAATATTCTTGAGAAAAGTGTTATCATTCTTTGTTACTGTATTCCCTTTGTCATCTCTTCACCTACACTGAGGTCGCTACATTCTGGCCTGGTTTCCTCACCAGAGTTAGTGCATGATCTAGCGCTGTCAATTTCCAGATGGCCAAGCTCAGGTTGAAACCTTCCCGCAAGAGCAAGTGGTTCACAAAGAACAAGCCTTTCACTACAAATCATTCACAGGAATAAGAGGCAAAATTTCACTGGAGAGATTATCTCTTCCCTATCTGGTGCTCATATGAAGGATGACAATATGGAGAGATCGGGGCTGGCAGACTTAGTGGACCTTGCAAAGGGATAAAAAATGGTTCAACCAGGGCGTCATCTTTTGAGAGGAGAGTGACTGAGGAGTAACCTTTCACTCTACAATGTAGATGGTCAATGCACAAATGTGAGGACAAGTTGTTAAAGCTCTTCAAGTTAGACCCAGTAAGTGAAAAACCAAGAGACCACGTTAACCTTGAGGAGATGTGGTTAATCTGGTGGCTTGCCACCCCTACACCAGAAGACTCTGAGCCTCAGAAGGCCCAAAATGTTTTCCCTAGGCTCAAAGGCAAGTTTTCAGGTGCTGATGAGTTCAACAAATTCATGGTCAATTCTTGAAACAAGAGCAGACTACAGAACGTGTAAAATAATAGCTGAAAATGGAAGTTAGGCAAGTGCTGGGGAGGCATCATACACTGTGAGGGAGAAATGTCAACCAACATGAGCCACTGGGCAGATATCATCATCAAATACCTCTCCTTGTAATCACTGGCAGTGACCACACCTCAGAGTTCAATGGCCATAGGAAGAAGGTGTTGGATAAGGTGAAGATCAATTCTGAGGCAAGAGAGCTCCTGGGACGAGTGGGTGTGAGTGAAATTAAGACATGAAGTCAGAGCAGATATGAAGGTTTGTTATTCTTTCTATTGTTTATGCTAACAGTGCAGATGTGAGCTATGGGTAGGCCAGAGCTTCCAAATGGCACAAACTGAAGAATAAGTATACAATTCGTCTACCACCTGATGATAACTCTTTGAATCTTTATATGAAAAGGTACTAAACTACCTTACATATTGCCAGCTTCCCCCTGCAAGAACGTCCGTCTCCCCCTTGGTCGTGGCTAGGAACTAGCGAGCGGCAAGTGCCGACAACTGCATCACACCCAACTCCCTATGCCCCAGCAGTTTGCATCTTGAAGTTTTAAGGTCAAAAATAGATCAAATCAATAAATATACGTCATTTTATGAATTTCTTGACCCAAATGTATTATGCATCACTGTGGACCAAACCATTATAATGTTAATTTCCAGCTGGCTGATGGTAGCTTTATTGGATACAGGGCTCTCACAAAATTTCCCCACATTTTTGTGAGGGGAACCCAGGCTAATTTTTTTCTTTAACCTTCATAAATGACCAAATCCTGTGAGAAATGATCCTTCGTTCTCCACGTCACAGAAACTACATAGAGACCCAACCACATGGCGTGTATAAGTACTAAATAAAGCTTTACTGACTAGAAATTAATGTATATCTGAGAGTTAATAGAAAAGGGCTCCAAGAGATTTCAATGTAGCCTCTGGAATTAAAAGCTTTGATACAAACAAATTCTTTAGAACTGGATTTATTCCTCCAATATTAATGAGGCAATAAGACCTTAAAAATAACATTTGTTTCTATTTATCAGCAAGTTATCATAAATAAAACTTTTAGGGTTATTCTTACACCAGTGTAAGTAAATATTTATCAGCAGACTAGCGGTTATGTAATGGTAACACACACACACATGTATATACAAATATTTCTATGAGTGTCCTTCTATCGCTCATGTATTTCTTTTTCTACTCACAAAACTGAGGGAAATGTTAAGAATGAGAGAAAATTCAAAATACAATGGATTTTGAAAGAACTAAAATAACTGCTATTGTTGAGAGTAAAGTGAATCCATGTTGTTTTGATATCTTTGAAAGCTGTGAGACAATTTTGACTTAGCTTTCTTTCCCATTGTTCCCCAACACCAGCTCGTAGATGGAAAACAAGCCAATGTCAATTTAATACTGTCAGTGGTGATTTACCACTTGCTACTCCCCTTGTCATATTCAGCTACCAGCCTTAAGCCAATAACAACTCCAATCCCGAGATGGGAAAAACGACACTTAAGGGACTGCCAGCCCTTTCTACCATGTATTTCGGCCCCAAGTTCAATTTCACAAAAGTCGTTAACACAGATTTGCTCCTTTGTCAGCTAGAATTCACACTCTCACGTGTGGTCTGTCTGACCTCCCTTTCCCTCACTATTGTTGTCACAGCATCCCATACATGCGACTCCACCCTCCTCACACCTGTATTCCAGCCTACCTACCCAAAGTTCTTTCCTTCCATACCTCCACTGCCAGCATTCTGGAACTTTCTAAAATTGGGCATAAATATGGCCTGGCATGACCTACCAAACTGCATTTTTGCCCTAGCCAAGTAATCGCGGGGATCATTCCGTTCTGCAGTGGTGTCATGTCCGACGACCTCGGTCCACCGTTCTTCCATACCTTTGTCTTGGTGATGAACATGGCTAGCCTACCCTACTAATACGCTGTTTGAAGTTGTCACACCTGAAGTACTTGGGTACTACCTGATGAGGAGTGATCGAAGTCCTTCCACTTATGCCCTGGCTCAGTCTATGCATGTCCCATCCACAGACTAAGGTAACTGAATTGCAAGTTGTTCTGTTGGTCCTTTACCTACTGTTCATTGCACTCATTTCCCTGTTCCGACTGTTTCTCGTATTTCATCCTTATTATTACCTTCTTGTGAATCGATGCAGAGAAGATAATATTAGTAGATGCTGATTTCCAAACAGTAATTATGTGGTGTTGTTTAACATATATTCAAATTATTGATAATTGTTGTGTTTCGTGTAATTTTCTGTTTTGCATTTCTCATTCTATGGAAGTTTAACCGTTATTAGTATCTGTGTTACAACGTTGCCCGCTTTGCACATTTGTATAGATCTTCCCCGTTATGTTGCTTCCTCTTGCTTACAGTGCTGCACCATGTAATGTTGTTTATTGTTCGTAGTTTACGGTCTCGATCCATATTTCATGCAAAAATATAGGATCTCCAGTATTAGTGGATTTTTTTCCTTGCAACCAGTGGCGCATTTGATCTGACATTGTATATAGCAGTCATTTGTGTTCCTGAGCCACGGAGCCAATCAGTGCTCCTATAATTTACTCTTCTGATTACCTTCTAGAAATATATTTGTAAGTGAACGCATTATGTTCACCTTATATCCTTTTGAAAGTAATTTTAGTAGTTTCTATTTTAGATTATTATTTTTTTTCATCAGTGTTTGTCGTTTCAAAAAAGGCATTTTTGAACAGAGCCAGTCTTTTTAGATTTCTTAAGAATAAAAGTCAATACCCCGTCCTTGCCCGATGACATATATATATATATATATATATATATATATATATATATATTATATATATATATATGTGTGTGTGTGTGTGTGTGTGTGTGTGTGTGTGTGTGTGTGTGTGTGTGTGGGTGGGTGGGTGTTTGTGTATGTGTACATCATTTTACATTTCAAGAGAATGTACTAATACTCCTGAAAAATGTTTTTTTCCAGTAATTACAAATTATGGTTTCTGAGGATACGCACTCAGAAAATGCTTTTTCTGGATTTTATCTTACATACACGCACACCCACACGTACACGAGGAAGAGAGAAAACCACGCACAGACACCGTAATGTAATTTGATTTTAGCCCGAATCGTTGGACACTTGCGCCGTCGAAAAGTTAAGAGAAAAGCTCTGAAAGAACCGCGACGGTCTCCAAGATCCGAAGCCAATTTTTTAATTGAAATGTCAGGAACATTCACCAACTGAGTTCGCTGAGCCACAAATATCCAGACGTGGTTTGTTTTGTATTTGCGTCTCCCTAAAAAGAGGTTTGTTTTCCATCTGTGATACATAACGACAACAATTCAATTTCTACCCTTATCGAAACATTAGCTGCTTTGCAATGAAAATGCACCTTCTCTATCTAGACTTGCGTCTAAATTCAGGGATTAATTGACAGCTTTTGAACGAATGGAATGAGCAACAGCTAACTTATTTAAAAGAAATGGTTAATGAGTGTCGGATAAATCTGTACTGAGAGCTTTGATCTACTCGATATATACTTTCCATTTCATGATGCATTACTTACTCTCTAAGGTTATAACTGCCCGATTTCCATGATCATAGAAATTTCATTCGGTAAATGAAAAATATAATCGGAAATGTAAATGTGTAATCGAGCTTATAAGTCTCCGTTTTAACTTATTCATTTTTCACTGTCATTAATCAATGGCATTGGCACCTAAACCCTCTGTTCGTTGCATAACTGCGAGTCAGTTTTGACCTCGACCCAAAAGACCATAGAAATTGACAAGACATTTCAAAATGAACAAGTAAATAATGTGCAGAAGTTTCTTCGGCGCAATCGAGTTTTCTGTACAGAGTATAAGACCACCGAAAAGAAATCTATCTCAGCCGGCTGTGATGGCCTTTGTTGCTGCGTTGCTAGATGCATGATGATGGTCTACTTTAACCTTAAATAACAGGATATCTGCCGCGTCTATAGGGTTGCAATTTGGTATTCTTAATGATATGAGGGTGGATTATCAACATCCCAATTTGCAGCCCTCTAGCCTCTGTCATTTCTAAGATCTGAGGGCGGACAGAAAAGTGCTGACGGACAGACAAAGCCATGTTAATAGTTTTCTTTTACAGAAAAGTAAAAACGGATTCACAAACGGAAAGAGAAGTCTTAGAAAGCGACATAGATTTTCGTTGGAGCGAGAGGAAGCAGTTTTCTCCTTTTTTCAGGATGAAACGACAGACGTTACGTCATAGATAACCAAGGTAAGTCTTTCCAACGTTCGTGATAATTATGAGAATCATGAATAACTCATTGCTGTTAACACAGCATCGACTGATGAGAGACAGCTGGAAAAATACTACGATTGTTCATTGGGTAAAGAAGGTGTTAAATGGACACAGATGGAAGTTCTCATACTGAAGACAAGACGTTTGTCAGATGTTGTTGTTGTGTGAATGGTTAGCTCAGGGTAAAAGTGGGCCTCTGAAAAAACATGTCATGTCTCAGTGGCCATTAGATATGATTTACCTCGCGCAAGGAAGGAATTTACGAGTAAAGAGACAGAATATATGTAGTAAATTATAGTGTACTGATACGTAAGAAAAGTGTCGAGGACAGGTTAAATCATTCTAAGGTGATTTACGTAGATGCTAAATCATCTTGTTTTTACAAAAATTATAAAATGAACAAATAAGGCTTATTACGGGGGTGAGAATCAAATACGGCCAGTTTGAAATGGGTGAATTTTTACAAGTACGAATGAAGCTGAAAAGAATAAGACCGAAAAAATAGTTTCGATGGAGAGACAAGAAACCAAATCATTTGCTGCCGCCCTTGTTTGGGCCGTGAACGGGATAGAAAAGACGGTAAGAAAGTGGAATGTTAAATGATAGCGCTTTCCCTTGAAAATAAAAAAGAAAACAGCAGCAAAACAAAAAAGAGAGGAAATTTCCCTTTGGTGAAATAGGCCATGAAAGAAAGAGATGGATACACCATTATAAATGGGTCCTTCTTACGTTAGGAATAAAAATGCTCGGAAAAGTTAGAATTATTATATTCCAAACTCGCCATGGGACCAGACTCTCTCTCCCCGCTAAACCGGACGAGGAAAAAATAGTGGGTTATCTTTAATAAATTTTTTTTTTTAAATCTACCTTCCGCTGCTGATCTGAGCAGTGAATTATAAATCGTAGTTTTGAATTTTTGTTGTGGAGAGGTGAGACGAAAAACAAAATATATTATATATACCATTATTTTATGCTAGAAAGCAGGAGGACTTCAATGAGGTTATTCTTGCCCCACTAGAGTGAACTTATTAATAAGACAAACTCTCTCTCTCTCTCTCTCTCTCTCTCTCTCCTCTCTCTCTCTCTCTCTCTCTCTCTCTCATGGTAGGTTAAACACAATATATTATGATAATGTAGTAGATATCTCCGTGTTTGGATTATTGGATTATCTTCATCCTGAATATGACTTTCTAAAACAGTTGATCAGACCAGCAGAAACAAAATAAGAGGAAACAATACCAACTTGTGCCTGCCAGTGAGAGGCCATTAGTGCGTTGATTTACTGCACCAGAGTCTTGTTATGGTATAGGAAGGACCTGAACTTTGACTATTATCCATTTTGACTAAATTATCTTTCTCAGATAACCTTGAGAGGTTGTGGAACAGAACATTCTGTGGTGTGAAGTCAATACATTTTCTCTGACAATCATTTTCTTATAAAAGTGAAAACTGTTGTTAATAATTTTCAGAAACTCACTTGACGCGATTTTTGCAACGCTATGACGTCAAGTAGGTTTCCATGGTGATTTTCTTGACGCGATGGAAAAAAATAAGCTGTGTATGTGAGGAAACGCCATAATTTTCTCTACCGACGATTCTGGGATGATTACCACTAAGTCTTACCGATCAGAGATGGGGAAAATGTGAATATTCACCTGCTTCTACCAGATATAGGCAAGGGAAGGGTTGTTTTTTTCCCTAAGGGCAACAAATACATAGAAAAATAAATATTATATAAATAGGCCAAGGAAAAACGTTTTTTTTTTTTTTTCGTTTTTTTTTTTTTTTTATGTTATGTCTATTGGTGTTTTTATGAAGAGTGAGGCTTTTCAGTCAACATATAAGAATGAACGATGGACTAAAACATAAGTTCATAAAAAAAAAGAAATCTTTTGAGCAACTGTTGTCGTGTTGCCTCGAAGAATTTTCCCAACTTGTCTATAGGATTCGTATTCAATCAAGCAAGAAAGTTGACTGAGTAAAAAATGGAGAAAACGTATCAGAATGCAATCTTTCGTTTATATCATGAAAATCACCTTCTTTCCGACATCTTTGAAACCAAGAATGCTCTGTGTGTTATGTGTCAGAGAAATTAAAATCCAGTGTTGTATGTTTCCTTGATTAACGTCCCACCTTTGGCAGCAGTATTGGCAGTTGGACTATTTCCAAGACTTCACGAATCTTCCCGAAGAAAAAGCTCATTCTTTTTCTATTTCACAAACAACTCAAAATACTTCTGCGTCGGTTAATTACCTCCCAATTTGCCCCGAGACCAATTTGGCCAAGAACCGGAGGAGAAAACTGGAGTTTCAACTCGACGTAAAAACGGTTCAACGTCGAAGCCAAGTCAGCTCGTTTAGAATCTCGCAGCATCAGTTCGGATTTGCTAAAAACATAACTGTAAGTTATTCTCACTCTTTCCACAAGGATCTTCATGAAAAAGCTTTACGTCCTTCTCAAACGTACGACTGTGATTTCATCCTTGTAATTCCCTGGTATTATCTGTTGTTCCGCAGTTCATTATTTAGTATTTTCTGAAAACCAGTACACAGACAATTAGCTTTCCATCACTTTAAGTGTCAATCATCTTAACAGACTCATTCATATCTTTTCTTCTCCTCTGGACACGGCATTATTGGACATATTTTCACACATATAAATCGGAAAATTTGCATCTTACAAATTTACAGTTC
>NC_061098.1:57717934-57722934 GCF_015104395.2 Macrobrachium nipponense | reverse complement strand
TATATGAATAAAATATGAATGCTACCAAGGACTCAAAAAAATGTAAACGTCGTAAGAACCAAGAACTACATTGAAAGCAAGCACAAATAAATACGAAATATAAATAAAAGCATTAAAACGTTTGAGAATATCTCATGTATAAAAAAAAGCCTTTAAAAAGGGCATTGCCCAAAGCACAGAAGTGATTCAAGTCATTTTTATACCTGCAGTACTCAAAACGCGAAGGAATGAGAAGGATATCATTTGCTACAGCTTAAAGCACTCCTTCGAGACTTCCTTCCTTGAAAAACATTTTCCCGAATGGCATCCTTTCATCTACATTCCAACGTCTAAAGAAAAGGTTTCAAACATTACAAGAAACATCCTCCATGCTGGATATCTAAAGGATGTTATTATTTCCATTATGGAAAGAAATTATTAAAGCTACTTTTATCATGGAAATTATTCCGGCGATTACAAATGGAGAGACGGAGAGACAACTTTTTGCCTTTTATTGTAAGTTCCGGTTTTATTTTTTTATTAAACAACATGGGCATGATGGAAATTACCAAAGATAATGTAAGATTGCTATATTGTTTTATCCTTAACTGAAAGAAAGAGACATAAAATATCGGTCAGCTAATTTCAAGCTTCTTCCCTTATCCATTTTCTGTCCGAGAAGTGTTATTGAATATGTCTCTTATAGAAGTACTAGAACATTTCAGCCTTATCTTGTACACACACACACACACCTCAATTGATAATTGAGGTGTTTTGTAAAACACCTCATTATCAATTTTTTTTATATATTTTGTTCTTTTCACAATTGACATATTTTGACTGAGTAACAACAACCTTCTAAGGTTGCTCTTCATGAAATCTGTTATGATTCAGACATGACCACTGAATTACCATTCAATATCTCATATTGCCTTCCTGTGGCCTAAAAACTCAGCCTTGCTTCTTTGCCACCTTCACTAGACCTCACTAATTTCTCTATTTCATGTGGGTAAACAATCTTCCCGTTTTGCACATTTCCAAAGGTATTCCCCACACAAAGGTGCAACATATAAACAGACGTCGGTAACTTGGAGCAAAATGGACAAAATTGCAGCGACTTCCCTGGCAGCCTTGACCAGAACGGCTTCAAACGACGGTCACCCGTCATTACCCTGAGACTCGTTCTCCATTCCCGGCCGTTGACTTGCTCTTTTTTTTTTTTTTTTTTTTTTTGTGATCTAGAAGTGCTAAGTTACTGACCAGTGTTTATGACATGTTTTGTTGCAGTTTGCTTACTCTCTCTCTCTCTCTCTCTCTCCTCTCTCTCTCTCTCTTAGCTGTCACCCTAAACGAGGTCTGCCTGTCCTTTTTATTGGAGTTGTTTTCCATTCAGTTTTCTCTCTATATTCCTGTCTTCCAATTCGGGGTCTAGAGATTTTCTCTGATATCTGGTATACATGCCTCCAGACAAAGATAAAAATAAATAGTATTTTTTTTACCTCAGCAATTCTTAGAGGTAGGGTTATTATATATCACTAGCCAAAAAAAAAAAAAAAAAAAAAAAAAAACTGAGTCCTGATAACTATAACCATCCGAGCTTTGTGGTGTCTGGAGCATATTATTCACATATTCAACGATAGGACATATCCTTTTGTTTATCTTCTTTTTATTTTCCGTCTCGAAAACTATGTCAAAGGTCAAATTTTTATTATTTAAAAGTTTTGGAAGCCAGGCAATTGTGAGCCTCCACTACACTGACTGAGGATTCTAGCATATTCTCGCCAGTGGGAAAAAAAATAGAAAATTTTGAAAAGAACGTCAAGACTTCAGTTATTGCCATCAAACTTATAAAATAATATACATATGATTACCTGTAAAAGAAAAGATACGCGGTCCAAACCCAAAAAGCACATTAGTTTTCAGTTCATAAGATAAATATGATTTAAATCTTTATTCAACCAAATGAATGATGTGCGGTAAATTTCTCGAAATCATTTTCTCGAAAAATAATTTTCCGAACTATCAATTCCTCGAAAGCCAATATTGTTGAGAATGCTAATGACCATTTAAAGAATAGATACTGGCTTTCGAATAATATGCTTTTCGAGAAAAATACTCTTAAAAATAATTTTGCAAGTAAATCTTTTTAGTTTACATAACTAAAAAGGGTTTAAAAAAGTAAAAACAAAAGTACGGATTATGAGCAAATTTAATTGTAGTTAAAATCAACAAAGATTAAAATTTTGTTTATTGAACAACAAATTTTACTTAAAATAATGACAGACACGTTTTCATTATCATTGTTCATTTTCATACGTTCTAAAAATATTTTTGCAAATACAACTTTTTAGTTTTCATAAGTAAATAGGATAAGAAAATAAAAAAGTAAAAAGTGTATTATTGCCAAAATTTACTCAATCAAAATGAAATATTATATGATGGATGGATGGCAAGTACTTAATTGGTGTTCGAAATTGTTGTGCCACCCCTCGACTGCGTTGCTTGTCTTTGGCATTCCTTCTATGACATACTCAAAACAGTTCCATAATTCATGTTTAAAGAAAGGAGCCCGTCTACGGTTATTTCTATAGGCCACCCAATCCAAGTGTCTTCAAAGGAATGTGTCGAGATTGTTCTGGGTTGCAAAAATTAATTTACGACCATCTGTGGGATCAAAGTCATAGGCGAGGAATAAATCCCCTTTGATTGGTTTTTGTAAAACTCTTCCGGGAGGATAAGATCGAGGCAGCTATTAGGCAAAGCAGGGCCAGCATTTTCTTTTCATATTTGCTATTGGAGGGAGCTTCACCGCCAGAGCACCACTTACTGACATTGAAGCGTATGATACAATAAAATGTGGTGTATCTCGACTATTTATTTCATGCGATTTCACTTTCTCTTGGATTTTAGCAGCATTAATTTTAGCACCATCTCCTGCATGGTTGTGATCTCCACTTCGTTTTTGGATATCATCGATAGTGATAGCACGAGCTGAACATTTAAGTTGTTCACAGACTTGCCCTTGATATATAGATATCCGTCCAAACATAATTTCTTTTTCCCTTTTCGCTCTCCATATGTTAATTCCATCTTGAGAGTTCGATACTTCCGGAAAAACTAAAATAGGGAAAAATACAATCATAAGGTTTAGACTCGAAAAGAAATATATTATTGCATTTACTTACATTCTGTCAATAGTGCTCGTTAACAGACCTGGTAATGATTTTTTGGAATACTAATGATCGCTTTAAAAATAGATATTGGCTTTCGAGAGAATGATAGTTCGAGAAATTATTTTTCGAGCAATTGATTTCGAGAAATTTACCTGTATTCCAGATAAATAATATTTTACAGGGAATATTTGAAATTACCAAATTCGTTTAGGAACATTTGAACCCCGAGGTTCAAATGTTCCTACACACGATGAAGCATTGATTCATCTACACTGTTCGCCGTGTTTAGTACTAGCTCCTGGAGAGCAAATATATTTCGCCGTGTTTAGTACTAGCTCCTGGAGATTCAAATATATTTCGCCTGGTTTAGTACTAGCTCCTGGAGAGTCAAATATATTTCGCCGTGTTTTAGTACTAGCTCCTGGAGAGTCAAATATATTTCGCCGTGTTTAGTACAAATGTCCCTAGGTGCATTTGATCCCCGGGAACTGGTACCAAACATGACGAAAAAAGTGTAGATGGTAACTTTTTCGCCGTATTTAGTATTTGCCCTCGGGGCTCAAATGTTCCTATGTGAATTGGTCATTTCACATATTCCTTGTAACAGATATACCTTATTGGCATATAGCACAGCAAAGACACAGAAGATAGTAACTTCAAAAATCTGTTTTATAGCTAATCAGCCCGTCTGAAGCATTAAAATGCAGGAGTCAAAGTGTAAATGGCAATCCCAATCCTGAAAAAAAAATCAACCCACTTTCTGTACTTACAGAATGATGTTGGCGAGATTATTGGCTGTAACAATATGTGGACTTCCTTTTTTTCATTAAAACTGTAACAGACATTTTCATGCACACGCGCACAAGAGAGCGAACAAAATTCTTGCCACAGGCGACTGTATACAAATTTAAAGACAAACATCATGCAAAATGATGGAGCGAGGAGGGACCTTTGTTTGATGGCTGAAATAGGAGATAAAGTTTGAGTTAAATGTGGTAAATGAAAGCGTCATAACTGCCTGACTCTCGTCAAAATCGAAGTAAAACCAAAGAAGTGAAGTGTTTTATCTATTATGGGGAGAATGAAAGAAACATTTTAGAGCATAGGTTTCATATTATGTAGATTAAGAAGGCACTCTATGAATATGACTTGTGATTAGGAAGACAAAATACATAATATACTGAAGAAATGTCTATCAGTGTATTTATGAATTACTCTCAAAGCATATAGTATTATAAATTCTGTCGTTTACAAATTTTCGCAATATTTTTAGAAAAAGCAATATCAGCTCATCCCCAAGAGAAAACTGCTAAACAAGATTACTTAGGAAAGTTAAGCCAAACAATGTCGTACAAATAAAATTTAGGAAAAAATGACTTTTGCCTGAGCAATAATGGATAAAGTGGACCTGTGTGATGATAGGGGCTGCATGGAAAGCCGAAAGAAAACCTTGAAAAAGGAAAACGAGCTCCCTGCTCAAATTTTAATGAAACGCATAAACAAACTGCTTCGGCTGACACTGCATCCAGGAATTTCACCCCGTAATTGACTGCAGCAAGACATTCCACCAACCAAGACATTCCTTTAACTCAGATTGGAAGCTGACGGTAATTTTGTCTTTATTTAGAGTTTCGTGTTGGATCAAGCCGTGTCAAGATGCCCCAATTGTCTCACAAGGTCGTCTCAGGACAGATTACTCGGGAGTCAAGACTTCTTCGTGGAAAAATACTTAGAGATATAACATAATAAAAGAAAGAAGTAATTATACAAACCGAGTTTCCCCAAATAAAAGAGGAGGAATGAAAGTGTTTGTACATTAGTTTGTGACATTTTCACGACATTACTCTC
>NC_061098.1:57714694-57717434 GCF_015104395.2 Macrobrachium nipponense | reverse complement strand
AAACAATCATAGTTTCGAACGGACAAAGAAAAATCTCTCCTCTTTTTACGTATACGTTATATATATATATATATATATATATATATATATATATATATATCTATATATATATATATATATATATATATATTATATATATTATATATATATATATATATAATATATATATATATATATATATAGATATATATATATATATATATATAGTATATATATATATATATATATATATATATATATATATTATATATATATATATATATATATATATATACATATACATATATATATATATATATATATATATATTATGATATATATTATATATATATAATATATTATATATATATATATTTCGAAGGATTCAAACGAAAAGTAAGGCCAGTAGGTTCGATTAAATTACAATTGGTTCTTTTCAAGATCATTTTCATTATTCCTACTAATTAATGACAGACCCCGGTATGCAATTATGTGCTGTCATAATTGCTTCTTTACAAAGTTAATAACATGCCTTGCAATGTATTAACTTTGGGATTCCGGTCATATTTTTATCCAGTCGTAATCATATCCCTAAGATTAAGAGAGACACCAGAGAGCGAATGGTTAAGGTATCTTTTTCAATAATCTTATCTTTTAGGAAGATCTTATACATTCTGTGAATCAGCTTTAGGAGTAAAATGCTTTTAATTGTATCCTCAGGCTATTATTTTAGGTCTTAAGTCAATTAGGAAATTATTAAACCTTTATTGAAAGAATACACTAACGTGCAGACTCAGAGCTGATGCTGATGGAGTTTTGGAATGTAAAAATTGTTAAAGAAAATAGTAAGTCGTTCAGTGGGAAATTTTGTTCCAAGGACTGCTTCATCTTTTATTTATTTCTTTATGTTTTGTCTTGACGAAACTCTCAGATCATTGCATTCGCAATAATCGTGAATAAATACCTAGTTGAAAATATTCCCAATGAATTAGCAAGAAAATAATGAAATGTAAAATTCACTACAAATTTCTAACTACGATGTCTTGGTGATGATCATGATACATGAAATAACCCGCATTTAAAAGATAACAACACGCATCAGACTGTGTGGAAAGCAAGTACTTCAACCAGTGTCTTGTTTATTTAACATTCCTTTCCCATGATATTTGATATAATGCGCAAACAAAGAAAAGTGAACATACAAACCAGTGTTCTGTAGTTCAGCAGTTATTTCCTTCTCCAAACATAGTAATCCGCCTCCCTGTCTCGACTTCCCAACCTCTTCTTTTGTTATTAGGCGTGGTTTTTCATTTCTACGCTATCTGCGCCATGCATTTACCTTCTCTCCAAACAACTGGCATATATCCAATTACGAGATAAAACGTGTCGTTCGTAATAATAAACATTCAACCAACGCTTAAGAAGATTAAAGGAAGATTATTAGCGGGGGTGACCTAAATTGGCTTACTTGTGGACGAATCTCTTGGTATAAATACCACCTTTTCTGTAAACTTTTCTCATTCATATACCTCCAAGAGAGAGACAGCAGTCTCGGAAAATATAGTACTTTTCTCTCTACATTTTGGTGTTTTTATGGGCTCCTTTTATTAGATGGAATTCTGTTGTTACAGAACATTTTTACCAGTCATTGTCAACCCATTATGGAATTCAACCACCTTTCCACGATTCTTCACTCACTTCCAGAAGTCAAGCCAGTTTTCCGCAAGTTTTGAAAAAGAACTGAACAGACTACAACCGGCTGAAAAACCAAAAACACTTTTTGGAAGAATGCCTCAAAGAACAAGTACTTCCAAAAATGTACGGATTCGGGAGATGGACTCTGCAATTCCAAACAAACCCCTTCCCTCTATCACACAAGATTTTTCCTGGAAAACCCCCCAAGAAAGAATCACCAATACGAGAAACGACATATTCGTGCTACGCAGAGTGATATATGGAACTCAACCTCTAATCTTCGCCTCCTCACTACGGACCACGTATACAGGTATCTGATTTCATTCTGTTCCGACATTGCTGCCTATAATAGTGTGACTCATTCCAACAGACTTTTACGCAAGTTAAATAACCTAATAGATATAGCGCATGGAATAATCTTGAACAACAAGACAAAGTTTTTAAACTTATCAACAACACCCCTTACTGTAAATCAACATTTAGTTTTAAATTTAGGCTTATCCTTTGCCCTAATGCCAGACCGCAAAAAACAACCTAGACTTCATAGTGGCTTTTGATAAATTCATATCTGACAAAAACTACAGCCGTGAAGAGATATGTTAAAAGGAGTGTTACTAAATGCTTTAACTGACCGTCATAAGAAATATCCTGTTCCCGCAGATTCATGATAGCCATCCACTCGCTAAAAAATTTAGATGTATAATAAAGTAGATCCGACAAAGACGGCAAAATTGTAATAATGGACAAAGACTTCTACCTCGACAAAATCAACCAGCTCCTTAGCGACACAAATACTTACGAAAAACTGACGAAAAATCCCCTCCAGAACGTTCCCACAGAATTTTTTCGGAAAGTAAGATTAATTGGCCAAGACAAAAACGAGTATTGAACTATTAGAGAAATTTAAAGTAATTAATCCTAAATTACCCTACTTTTATGGCTCTCCCAAACTCACAAAGGACAATCTTCCATTCAGACCCATCGTTTCATGCGCCGGTGCTTCAATTACAAAATTTCTAAATGGTTAGCTGGCCTCCTTTCTCCTTTTTTTAGGCACTTTTTTTTT
>NC_061098.1:57697194-57712194 GCF_015104395.2 Macrobrachium nipponense | reverse complement strand
ATATATATATATATATATATATATATATATATAGTATATATATAATAATAATAATAATAATAATAATAATAATAATAATAATAATAATAATAATAATAATAATAATAATAATAATAATAATAATAATAATAATAATAATAATATCCTTTATTTCAGCTCAGGATTATATAAAATACAGACAGTAACATACACAATCTCGATACATGAGACAACATGATAAAAAAATGAATAATCGGCACTTATCCACAAAATAGCTGAGGTAGCATAAAAGATAGTAATCATAATACTGGTAATAACAGTAATAATATTAATGAGAAAAAAAAATATGCATTGAGAGCAATAACAGTTAGTGCACATATTATATAACTTAAATTTCAACTAAAGACTTTAGGTGGTTACAGTAATCAGGTCCAGAGGGCTAAATACGAAAATTGAATGTAAAAAAAAAAAAATTAACTTGATAGTAATCACAGTAATAAAGAAAAATTAAAATATCAGCAATAAATGTAATAATGACAAAATCTGCAGATGACATCTTGCCAATACAGCGATTAAGTCGTTTAGGCCTAGGGGTCATTTTCCCATCTCTCCCACAATTTAGATCTTCTTGCTTCACTCCTTAGGCTGCTTTGTATGAGCGAGTTGCTGCTGTTTCTCACTCGGGTTATCAGACTGGACATTGTTTGCCTTACAATGACTTTTAAATTGTGCAGGTGGTTTTCTATGAACATCTGTGTGGCAGAGTGGTAGCGGGGAGTGTTTGTGAGGCGTCATTGTGCACAACAATGATACGTATCATGGTCTCTCTGGTATAGTTCGTCCAGAGAGAACACCCATAGATACTGTAGCAGAACGAGCGGAAGAGCAGCTGTTTCACGTCTCGGTGACAGAAGGCAAACCTCCTTGCAATCATGTTGCCAGTTGCACATAGTTCATGACGCCTCTGTTCAATGTCCGCCGTATCTTTTAGGTCGTCGGTGATAATGTGACCTCCAGCCGGTGGTTTCTGAGGAAAATTTGTGGTTCTGCAATATGCTTAAGCGATCTCGGGAGCAGCGACATGCACTGGGTCTTGGTTTCGTTGCAGATTATATAAAATTCCTCTGCATATTGGCGGCAAGTGTCGATGAGTCGTTGGAGACCTTGCACCGATGGGGATATCAGAACCATATCGTCGGTGTAACAGAGGTTGTTTATAGTTGTTTCATTGACGGTGCATCCGATTGGGAGTGAGTTCAGTTTGACATTCAAGGCATCTGTGTACGTATTATACAGGTACGGAGAGAGAATGCCCCTTTGCCGAAGCCCGTTTAGGAAGCCGAAGGTGTGCGATAATACATTACCCCATTTGACACAGAATTGCTGTGTGGAGAACCAGCAATGTAAAATGCCAATTAGATACAGGGGTGTGCCCCTTTTATGCAGCTTCAGGAACAGCTTAAGGTAGTTTACTCAGTCAACTGCTTTTCTCACATCTACAAAACAAAGGAAAACAGAAGAGGCTGATGATAGGTAGTAGTTCAGGAATTCTTTCAGTATGTAGATGCAGGTGTCGGTTGAGTGGTTTGCTTTAAATACGAACTGGTTGTCAGTGGTGTGTAGAAAGGGGAGAAGTCTCACTAGAAGAACCGACTCAATTATTTTCGACGTGGTCGTTGTGATTGCAATCGGCCGGTAGTTGCCAGGGTCAGCTGCATCCTTTAGCTTGTTTTTGATTAATGGTATCAAGTGAACTAAGAGTAGGGAGTCTGGAAGAAACCGGTGAATTATGCATGTATTGAATAGAGATGCTAGCAAAATGTAAATTATCTGGTGGCAGAATTTGAAAGCCTCTGCAGGAAGACCATCACACCGGGCGATTTATGATTAGGTAGGCTGTTTATGGCATCGCTTATGTTACCTGGTGTAATACGGTCTGCAAAATGAAAATGAATGTTGTCAGTAAGGAGGTTATCTACATCCCTTCGGGAATCTTGTTGTTGAAGTGATCGCCCCACATACTTGTGATAGCTTCGTCTCCGACTGCTTCCCCTACTCTCTGTGATAGCTTTTTAGTTTTGAGATTTAAGGACTGGATATCTTTCCAAAGACGGGGATAATCACCAGATTCTAAGTTTCTAGACATTGCATCGGCTCTTAGTTGCTTTTCATTTAACCTGCAGTGCTTAAGAGCAGGTTTGAACTGCATTCTCGCCTGTCTCATTAGTAATGCAGTGTGCCCTTCCCTGGGGCTACCATTTTGCCTCCACAGTAAAAACATTTCTCGTATGTATACAGATCTTTAACCAAGTCATTTCATCCAGGTATATTTCGAGAATTACCTTGACAAAATCTATAGGCAGTCCTGCCCAAAGCAAGCATAGCGGAGATTATGTTCGAATAGAATTCATTCAGATCCCTCCTGTGGTGGTCATTTCTACATTTTGTGTTAGTACAAAGTAAGGCGTCTTCCGGTTGAACTATTGACCGCAACCTAGTTTCCGTGGTCGCCCTAAAGTATCTGGTTTTCTGTTGGTTTTTAAAATCCCAGTTTACCGCTGGTGGGCGATCAGTTAGGGGGTTCACGGTAGGGAGGGATGGGGTACTGAATGACACTGGAATGGGATGTGATCGTAGCCCGTTGCAAGATCATAGCGAATATTACAGGTCATAATAGAATCATGAAGTTGTGGAGATGTGATGCAGTGGTCCAGCCAGGATGTTGTAATTGCGTCCGCTCTATTATGTACATATGAGTAGGAGGAGGGAGGGAGGAGCATTACATCGCTAATTTGGAGAGCATGATTTTGACAGAAGCGAATAAGTTCATTATAAAATTGTTTTGTGGGGTGAGAATTAAGGTCCTCGATTATACAAATATGATCAGCAGGAGAATCATGAATAGTACTGTGTAACTCCCCAAGGATCATGCAGTAATGATCAAAATTATTGTTATTTTCCCATGGCATATAGACATTAATGATTAGGATTTTAGAGTTCCCTACTGTCACTTGAAGCCCAAGCAATCTGTCACTCCTGTAGGTCATCACCTTTATCATATTGTTAACGACAACGAATATGAAAACAGCACCAAAGCGTCAAGGGAGCTCTTGTTAGCTCAGTCCATCAAGAAAGTAGATACTCTCAGGGCAACTTGCATGAGGTGAGATTAAACACGCTCTTGCATATGTGTTCAGTTACCACTGTATCTTATTTATATGCAATAATAACAAAAACATTTGAGGAAATGCATCACCTTATTATAGTTTTAATCTTTCATTTCCAAAAGGCATTGCAGTCGAAAACAGACGGCAAAAGCGGTTGTCAAATTTCGAAGGATTCAAACGAAAAGTAAGGCCAGTAGGTTCGATTAAATTACAATTGGTTCTTTCAAGATCATTTTCATTATTCCTACTAAATTAATGACAGACCCCGGTATGCAATTATGTGCTGTCATAATTGCTTCTTTACAAAGTTAATAACATGCCTTGCAAGATTCAGAATGTGTGGAGGGATTCCGGTCATATTTTATCCAGTCGTAATCATATCCCTAAGATTAAGAGAGACACCAGAGAGCGAATGGTTAAGGTATCTTTTTCAATAATCTTATCTTTTAGGAAGATCTTATACATTCTGTGAATCAGCTTTAGGAGTAAAATGCTTTTAATTGTATCCTCAGGCTATTATTTTAGGTCTTAAGTCAATTAGGAAATTATTAAACCTTTATTGAAAGAATACACTAACGTGCAGACTCAGAGCTGATGCTGATGGAGTTTTGGAATGTAAAAATTGTTAAAGAAAATAGTAAGTCGTTCAGTGGGAAATTTTGTTCCAAAACTGCTTCATCTTTTATTTATTTCTTTATGTTTTGTCTTGACGAAACTCTCAGATCATTGCATTCGCAATAATCGTGAATAAATACCTAGTTGAAAATATTCCCAATGAATTAGCAAGAAAATAATGAAATGTAAAATTCACTACAAATTTCTAACTACGATGTCTTGGTGATGATCATGAAATAACCCGCATTTAAAAGATAAAACAACCCGCATCAGCCCGTGTGGGAAAGCAAGTATTTCAAGCAGTGTCTGTATTTCTTTAACATTCCCTCTCCCGTGATATTTGATATAATGGCGCCAAACAAAGAAAAGTGAACATACAAACCATTCTTCTTCTGTAGCTCCGCAGTTATTTCCTTCTCCAAACATAGTAATCCTGTCTCGGCTTCCCAACCTCTTCTTTCGTTTTTAGGCGTTGTTTTTCAGTTGTACGCTATCTGCGCCATGCATTTACCTTCTCTCCAAACAACTGGCATATATCAAATTACGAGATAAAAACGTATCGTTCGTAATAATAAATATTATATATATATATATATATGATATATATATATATATATATATATATATATATATATATATATATATATATATATATATATATATATATATATATATATGTGTGTGTGTGTGTGTGTGTGTGTGTGTGTGTGTGTGTGTTTTTGTGCGCGTCGTTCATATATATATATATATATATATATATATATATATATATATATATATATATATCTGTGTGTGTGTGTGTGTATGTGTGTGTGTGTGTGTGTTTGTGTTGTGTAAGTGTGAGTGCGCGTGTGCGTGTGTTCATTGTTTAATTGAAAAGGAAAGGCACATTTCTTTACATGAAAATGTAATCTTGAAGAAACCAATGTTGAGGTGCATTTTAAAACAAGATTCCACTAAAAAAGGCTAACACTTGCAATGTTATCACAGTTGTTCTTTATCTAATTAGCAGAGGCTTAGCACTAAATCTGAAAGACTGCGTTGAGAGGGAAAATAGGGCTGTCTTGTGAAGGGTAAAATCCTATGAGATCTAAAGAAAAAAAATTTTTTTTTTTTTTGTTTTTTTTTGCTTCCCAAATTTAATCGCTTTTTATGAGGATTCAGAAGAGTCTGAATGGATATGAAGAACTTGTCAAGGCTTCTACAATTCTGGCTTTCGGAAAATACGAGTTAGACACATGTAAAACTATTTTCACTGCACCTTTGGTATCTAAGGTTGAATTCGGAATTTCATATTCCTTAATTTACCTAACGACAACTTATGCAGAACGCTCGTTTAAAAAACATATTTCTCGAGAAAAGTGACATAATTCTTTGTTACTTGTATTCCGGACCCTTCTGAAACTTTCCTACAAAATATGAATAAAAAAAGGCTTATTCAGCAACGGCTTCTGATCATTTATGCATCACACTGGCGTCATTGACCCAAGTATTGTTTGAAAGATTTAACGGTGTCTGCGTTCACATATTTTTGCTTGCATGAAGGCTGAAAATAAATAACATGCTTATAAAATCGCACATATTTCAAAAGACAAATAGAAGAAGGAATTATAAAATTATTTCAGCTGGGTCATCTATAGCAGTTCTGTCACCGTGGAGAGCGAAGGTTCAGTTCTCACTGGATTTGTCATCTATCATCTATGAAGGTTAAAGAAAAAAATTAGACGGGGTACCCCTCAGAAAAGTTTAGAGAAATTTTTTGACAGCCCCTAAATCCAAAATGGTTACCGTCATTGGAGCTGGAAATTAAGTCTTTAATGGTTTGGACCACAGTGCTGCATAATACGTGGTATCTGAGACCATTTGGGTCAAGAAATAAATAAATGATGTAGATTTAGTGATATGACCTATTTATAACCTTCAAATTCAAGATGGCCGCTAATTGTTGGCTCTTTAAATGTCAATATTTCAAAATCGTCATAGAGCCTTTATATTGTGCTCAAATGAAAGCTCTACTCATACTGAGTTCAGTTATAGATAGTAAAAGTACAAGAAGGCTACACAGAAGTCATCTCAAAGATAGAAAAGATTAAGGTTTGTGGTCGATGGAAAACAAACTTTACCAAAAGATCAAGGTTTGTTGTCGATGGGAAACAAACTATGCTATGTTTTCCATTAGGTACCTGAACTGTTGATGAATTTCTTCCATCATTCTATCATGAACCGGAAAATAATTTAACACTTCTCAATAGTACAAAATATCTCTAAAGTTGTTTTATGCTGTAAGGAATGTATGGGAGTTAAGAGATAATGTTATATTCAGATGTTATCAATGATTATTAGTGTTAACTAAGTTAGGTAATTTTATTGTTAACTAGCTAATGTTAACATTAGCTTGCTCTCAACTTCTGCCGACTAACATAATCCATCTGCTTGTCTTGGGAAAAAGCATAACATAGAAACATAGCTCTAGAATGGCACAAACTCTGATTACAGCAGGAGTAGTAGTGGAGGGGTCTTAAGCCAAGTACTACAAGGGCGGCACTACTGGCATGGTGTGCACTGCATCCTGCTCTGGAGAATTTCTAATCCATAAACGATTAGCAAAGATTCTTGAGCATGAAGAACTATCATAGGATATCAAGGAGAATCTTAAGACACTACACAATACACTCACAGAAACTCAGGAGGCTCGACAGAACACTCACAAGGATCTTGAGGAGGATGGTGATATACAGAAGCTGATCAACAGTTTATAGGAAACCTAGTACAGTCATGGGGGACTTATGGGTCTTATTCGTGGAGGTGACTGAACCAATTGTACAATGTCTTGATACATATCATTCAAGAAATGGTACAGAGTACCTACTGTCACCATACAGCATACTGCCTGGACTGATGGTATGCAAAAACCATGATTATTAAAAGTGGTTGCCAGACTATTGGGCAACTGCCTCACTGTTCACTGATCAAGAATAAGAAAAATGGCATTTTTTTCCACTCCTTTTCCACTTCACCCAGTCAATGTCAGGGCTACCTTACTCCTGTCAGCCACTCAGCCTTCGGATAGAAACGACTACGAATCTAGACTCGAAACTAAAAACAAGGAGAGATTCAGCTTCTACAGATGAGAAGCAACTGTTCTCAACAACAAGAAATGCAGACAACATTGCAAGGGTGAAGCTACTGTGAAGCAGAGCCTCAAGTGCCAGCGCCGCTATAGGAAGTATGTTGAATGCCAGCCATTAAGGATGAAGAAGGATTAGTTGGAAGTTCAGGACCTGCTGTCATGCATAAAGGGTTTTGAAGCAAACCCTTTGACATCTCTTCACCAACACTGAGGTCGCTACATTCTGGCCTGGTTGCCTCACCAGAGTTAGTGCATGATCTCAAGACTGCAATTCCAGATGGCCATTTCAGGATGAAACCTTCCTGCAAGAGCAAGTGTTCACAAAAACAAGCCTCTCACTACAATCATTCACAGGAATAAGGAATAAGAGGCAATATTTCACCTGAGAGATTATTTGTTCCCTATCTGGTGCTCATATGAAGGTTGACCATATGGAGAGATTGGGGCTGGTAGACTTAGTGGACCTTGCAAAGGGATCAAAAATGGTTCAACTAGAGTTAGCTCTTGAGAGGAGAGTGACTGAGGAGTGCCTTCCTCTCTGCAATGTAGATGGTCAATGGACAAGACTGTGAGGAACAAGTTGTTAAAGCTCTTCAAGTTAGACACAGAAAGTGAAAAACCAAGAGACCACGTTAACCTTGTGGAGATGCGGTTAATCTGGCGGCTTGCCACCCCAACACCAGAAGACTGTGAGCCTCAGAGGTGGGACGGTTTAGAGTACCACTGGGGAGACTACTTGGATAAAATCTGTACTATGATCTTCTCACACCACGCCAATGCATACCTCATCATCCTTGTCGATGACATATATGACCTTCCTTTCAGCATCAAGGATGGTGAGCATGATCGCTGGGTCGCAAATCATCCAAAAGCCGGCAAATGTTTTCCCTAGGCCCAAAGGCCGGTTCTCAGGTGCTAATGTGATCAACAAATTCATGGTCAATTCTGGAAACAAGAGGAGACTACAGAAACGTGTAAAGAAACAGCTGAAAAAACAAGTGAGGCAAATGCAGGGAGGCATCATACACTGCGAGGGAGAAACATCAACCAACATGAGCTCTGGCAGATATCATCATTAAATACCTCTCCTTGAGATCACTGGCAGTGACCACACCTCAGCGTTCAATGGCCATAGGAAGAAGGTCTTGGATAAGGTGAAGATCAATTCTGAGGCAAGAGAGCTCCTGGGAAGAGTGGGTGTGAGTGAAATTAAGACACAAAGTCAGAGCAGATAAATGAAGGTAGTTATTCTCTCTATTGTTTATGCTGACAGTGCAGATGTGAGCTATGGGTAGGCCAGAGCTTCCAAATGGCATAAACTGAAGAATAGGTATACAATTCGTCTCCCACCTGATGATGACTCTTTTAATCTTTATATGAAAATGATAAACTACCTTACATATTGCCAGCTCCATTACAACCTGCAAGAACTTCCTTCTCCCTTTGGTCATGGCTAGGAACTAGTGAGCGGAAAGTGTCAACAACTGCATCACACCCTGCTCCCTATGCCCCAGCAGCTTGTATCTTGAATTTTAAGGTCAAAAATAGATTAAATCAATAAATATACATCATTTTATGAATTTCTTGACCCAACTGTATTATGCAGCACTGTGGACCAAACCATTAAAAAGTAGATTCCAGCTTGGCTAATGGTAACCTTTTTGGATATAGGGCTCTAACAAAATTTCCCCATATTTTTTGAGGGGGAAACCCAGCCTAATTTTTTTTCTTTAACCTTCATAAATGACAAATTCAGTGAGAAATGAACCTTCGTTCTCCTCAGTCACAGAAGTACTATAGATGACCCAACTACATGACGTGTATAAGTACTAAATAAAGCTTTACTGACTTGAGATTAATGTATATCTGAAAGTTTATAGAAAAGGGCTCTAAGAGCTTTCAATTTAGCCTTCGGAATTAAAATCTTTGATACAAATTCTTCAGAATTGGATTTATCCCTCCAATATTAATGAGGCAATAAGACTTTAAAAATACATGCGTTTCTAATTATCAGCAAGTTATCATAAATAAACTTTTATTGTTATTCTACACCAGTGTAAGTAATTATTTATATATATATATATATATATATATATATATATATATATATATATATATATATATACATATATATACATACAAATATTTCTATGAGTATCCTTCTGACGCTCATGTATCTATTTTTCTACTCACAAACTGAGGGAAATTTTAAGAATGAAAGAATATTCAAATACAATGGAATTCGAAAGAACTAAAATAATTGCTAGATGTTGAGAGCAAAGTGAATCCATGTTGTTTTGATATCTTTGAAAGCCTGAGACAAATTTGACTTAGATTCTTTCCCATTGATCCCTCCCAAAACCAGCTCGTAGATGGAAAAACAAGCCAAGTGTCATTCTAATATGTGTCAATGGTGATTTATCACTTGCTATCCCCCTTGTCATATGTCAGCTACAAAACGACACTTAAGGGACGGCTGGCCCCTTTTTACCATTGTATTTCGGCCCCAAGTTTAATTTCACGAAAGTCATTAACACAGATTTGCTCCTTTGTCAGCTAGAATTCACACTGTCTCACGTGTAGCCTGTCTGACCTTCTTTTCCCTCACCATTGTTGTCGCAGCATCCCATACATGCGACTCCGCCTCCTCACACCTGTAATCCAGCCTACCTACCCAAAGCTCTTGACCCAGTTAGCCGCCCATTATTCCCTTTCCTTCCATACCCCCTCCGCCAGCATTCAATGACCTTTTCAAGTACCTGTAAGGATTAGTGGCAGAGATGAAAGGACTCAAGGAAATCACTCCAGTTTGGACAAGATATTTCTGGAACTTCCTAAAATTGGGTATAAATATGGCCTGGCATGACCTACCAAATTGCATTTCGCCCTAGTCAGTAATCGCGGGAACATTCCGTTCTGAAGTGGTGTCACGTCCGACGACCTCGGTCCACCGTTCTTCCATACCTGTGTCTTGGTGATGAACAAGACTAACCTTCCCTACTATTATGCTGTTTGAAGACTGGACTCTGTCTAGAAGACCAACCCGACACCCCTCTTGAAGTTGTCACACCTGAGGTACTTGGGCATTACCTGATCGAAGTCCTTCCACTGATACCCTGGCTCTATCTATGCATGTCCCATCCACAGACTAAGGTAACTGAATTGCAAACCGTTCTGTTGGCCCTTTACCTACTATTCCTTGCACTCATTCCCTGTTCTAACTGTATCTCGCATTTCCATCTTTATTATTTCCTTCTTGTGAATCGTTGCAGAAGAGATATTAGCATATGTTACTTTGCAAACAGTAATTATGTGGTGTTAACATAATATTAAATCATTGATAATTCTTGTGTTTTGCGTAATTTCCTCTTTTGCACTTATTCAACGTAGGATTACCGCTATTAGTATCTGTGTTACAACGTTGGCCGCTTTGCACATTTGTATAGATCTTCCCCGTTATGTGCTTCCTTCTTGCTTACAGTGCTGCACGATGTACTGTTGTTTATTGTTCTTAGTTTCACGGTCTCGATCCATATTTTCATGCAACATATGTGATCTCTAGTATTAGTGGATTTTTTGCTTGCAACCCAGTGGCGCATTTGATCTGATATTGTACATAGCAGTCATTTGTGTTCCAGAGCCACGGAGCCAATCAGTGCTCCTGTAATTTTACTCTTCTGATTACCTTATAGAATTATATTTGTAAGTAAACACATTATGTTCACCTTCAAACCTTTGAAAGTAATTTTAGTAGTTTCTATTTGGGATTATTATATTTTTTTGTTTTTTTATCATAGTTGTCATTTTCCAAAAGGCGTTTTTGAATAGGGCCAGTCTTTTTAGATTTCTCAAAAATAAAAGTCAGTACCCGGTCTTTGCCCGATGACAATATATATATATAGATATATATACTATATATATATATAATTATATATATATATATATATATATATATGGGTGTTTGTGTGTGTGTGTGTGTATATTGTCATCGGGCAAAGACCGGGTACTGACTTTTATTTTTGAGAAATCTAAAAAGACTGGCCCTATTCACACACACACACACACACACATATATATATATATATATATATATATATATATATATATATATATATATATATGTGTGTGTGTGTGTGTGTGTGTGTGTGTGTGTTTGTGTGTGTGTGTGTGTGTGTGTATAAATGTGTGTGTGTGTGTACATCTTTTTACATTTCAAGAGAATGTACTAATACTCCTGAAAAAAAAATAATGTTCCAACATTTCACATAGACCTACAAATTATGGCTTCAAAGACTTCCCTCAACGTATATAGGATACGCACTGAGAAAATGCTTTTTCTAAATCTTATCTTACACACACACACACACACACCACACACACGTACACGAGGAAGATAGAAAACCATGCACAGACACCGTAATGTAATTTGATTTTAGCCCTAATCGTTGGACACTTGCGCCGTCGAAAAGTTAAGAGAAAAGCTTTAAAAGAACCGCGACGGTCTCCAAGAGCCAATTTAATTGAAATGTCAGGAACATTCACCAACTGAGTTCGCTGAGCCACAAATATCTAGACGGGGTTTGTTTTGTTTTTGCTTCTCCCTAAAAAGAGGTTTGTTTTCCATCTGTGATACATGACGATAACAATTAAATTTTTACCCTTATCGAAACATTCTCTATCTAGACTTGCGTCTAAATTCAGGGATTAATTGACATCTTTTGAGCGAATGGAATGAGCAACAGCTAACTTATTTAAAAGAAATGGTTAATGCGTGTCGGATAAATCTGTACTGAGAGCTTTGATCTACTCGATATATACTTTCCATTTCATGATGCACTACTTACTCTATAGTGTTATAACGGCCCCGCTTTCCATGATCATAGAAATTTCATTTGGTATATAAGAAATGATATTCTGAAATGTAAATGTGTAGTCGAGCTGATATGTGTCCGTTTTTTACTTATTCAGTTTTCACTGTCATTAATCATTGGCTTTGGCTCCTGTTCGGTGCATAACTGCGAGTCAGTTTTGACCCCGACCCAAAACACCATAGAAATTGACAAGACATTTCAAAATGAACAAGTAAAAAATGCGCAGAAGTTTCTTCGGCGCAATCAAGTTTTCTGTACAGAGTATAACAAGACAACCGAAAACAAATCTATCTCAGCAGGCTGTGGTGGCCTTTGTTGCTGCGTTGCAAGATGCATGATCATGGCTAACTTTAACCTTAAATAACAGGATATCTGCCGAGTCTATAGGGTTGTAATTTGGTATGCTTAATGATTGGAGGGTGGATGATCAACATCCCAATTTGCAGCCCTCTAGCCTCTGTCATTTTTAAGATCTGAGGGCGGACAGAAAAGTGCTGACGGACAGAATGAAACGACAAACGTTACGTCATAGATAACCAAGGTAAGTCTTTCCAACGTTCGTGATAATTATGAGAATCATGAATAACTCATTTCTGCTGTTAACACAGCATCGACTGATGAGAGACAGCTGGAAAAATACTACGGTTGTTCAATGCGTAAAGAAGGTATTCAATGGACACAGATGGAAGTTATCATACTGAAGACGAGACGTGTGTCAAATGTTGTATATTATAGTATACTGATATGGAGAAGTGCCGAGGACAGGTTCAATCATTCTAAGGTGATTTAGATGCCAAATCATCTTGTTTTACCAAAAATATAAAATTAAAAAGTAAGGCTTATTACGGGGATAGAATCAAATACGGCACGTTTGAAATGGGTGAATTTTTACAAGTACGAATGAAGCTGAAAAGAATAAGACCGAAAAATAGTTTTAGATGGAAAGACAAGAAACCAAAGAAAACTGAAGAGAATCATTTGCTGCCGCCCTTTGGGCCGTGAACGGGGATAAAAAAGACCGGTAAGGAGTAGTGGATGTTAAATGATAACGCTTTCCCCTGAAAATAAAAAGAAAACAGCAGCAAAACAGAGGAAACTTCCCTTTGGTGAAATAGGCCATGAGAAAGAGAGCTGGATACACGTTATAAATGGGTCCTTCTTACGTTAGGAATAAAAATGCTCGGAAAAGTTAGAAATCATAAATTACCAAACACGCCAATGGAACCAGACTCTTCTCTCTCCTCTAAACCGGACGAGGAAAAAATAGTGGGCTATCTTTAATAAAAACTCTAAAAATCAATCTTCCTCTGCTGATCTGAGCAGTGAATTATAAATCTTAGTTTTAAATTTTGTTGAGGAGACGAAAACAAAATATATTATTTATACTATTATTTAATGCTAGAAAGCAGGAGGACTTCAATGAGGCTATTCTTGCCCCACTAGAGTGAACTTATTCATAAGACATCTCTCTCTCTCTCTCTCTCTCTCTCTCTCTCTCTCTCTCATGGTATGTTAAACACAATATATTATGATAATGTAGATATCTCTGTGTTAGATCATTGGATCATTTCATCCTGAATATGATTTTGTAAAACAGTTGATGAGTCCAGCAGAAACAAAATAAGAGGAAACAATACCAACTTCTGCCTGCCAGTGAGAGGCCATTAGTACGTTGATTTATTGCACCAGAGTCTTGTTACGGTATAGGAAGGACCTGATCTTTGACTATTACCCATTTTGACCAGATTATCTTTCTCAGAGATGACCTTGAGAGGTCGAGGAACAGAACATCCTGTGGTGTGAAATCAGATATATTTACACTGACGATCACTTTCTCTTAAAAAGTGAAAAATGTTGTTAATAATTTTCAGAAACTCATTTGAAGCGTTTTTTTTTTGCAACGCTATGACGTCAAGTAGGTTTCCAATGGATGATTTTTCTTGACGCCGATGGAAAAAAAATAAGCTGTGTATGTGACGGAAAAACGCCATAATTTTCTCTACCGACAATTCTGGGATGAGTACCACTAAGTCTTACCGATCAGAGATGGGGAAAATGTGAATTACTCCCTCCTTCTACCAGATATAGGCAAGGGAATTGTTTTTTGCCTAAGGGCAAACATAGAAAAATAAATATATAAATATAAATAGGCCAAGGGAACACTTGTTTTTTTTATGTTATGTCTATTGGTGTTTGTATCAAGAGTGAGGCTTTTCAGGCAACATTTAAATATGAACGATGGACTAAAACAGAAGTTCATAAAAAAAAAAAAAATCTTTTGACCAACTGTTGTCCGTTTACCTCGAAGAGTTTTCCCAAATTGTCTGTAGGATGCGTATTCTATCAGCAAGAGAGGTTGACAGAAAGAAATAGAGAAAACGTATCAGAATGCAATCTCTAATATCATGAAATTCAACTTCTTTCCGACATCTTTGAAACCAGAATTCTCTGTGTGTTAGTGTCAAAGAAAGAAAAAAAAAAATCCAGTGTTGTATGTTTCCTTGATTAAACGTCCCACCTTTGGCAGCAGTATTGGCAGTTGGACAATTTCCAAGACTTCACGAATCTTCCCGAAGAAAAACCTCATTCTTTTTCTATTTCACAAACAACTCAAAATACTTCTGCGTCGGTTAATTACCTCCCAATTTGCCCCGAGACCAATTTGGCCAAGAACCGGAAGAGAAAACTGGAGTTTCAACTCGACGTAAAAACGGGGTTTCAACCTCGTTCGAAGCCAAGTCAGCTCGTTTAGAATCTCGCAGCATCAGTTCGGATTTGCTAAAAACATAACTGGAAGTTATTCTCACTCTTTCCACATGAATCTTCATGAAAAAGCCTTACGTTCTTCTCAAACATACGACTGCGATTTCATCCTTGTAATTCCCTGGTATCATCTGTTCCGCAATTCATTATTTAGTCATTTCTTAAAACCAGTACACAGACAATTAGCTTTCCATCACTTTAAGTGTTAATCATCTTAACAGACTCATTCATATCTTTTCTTCTCCTTCGGACACGGCATTATTGCACCTATTTTCACACATATATAAATCGGAAAATTTACTTCTTACAAATTTACAGCTTCTGATCTTTCATTGCAACTAACTGCAGTATCAAGACTGGAAAAGAAATGACCTCAAACTCACTCATTAATGTAACTTGACCACTAGTATTTTCTTGCGAGGATTATAAAATTTAGAAATAGTCATTGAAATGTATTCAATTTCTGCATTCTTCC